>NW_028283345.1:0-16483 GCF_059441175.1 Urocampus carinirostris
CGAACCACAAGAGGCGGCAGCCAGTCCCCTAACGCAAGCCAGGGACCGGCCCACAGGAGGCTGCAGCCAGTCCCCAAACACAAGCCGGGGACCGGCCCACAAGAGGCGGCAGCCAGTCCCCAAACGCAAGCTCCCGCGAGCCCCTGGTGACCCGACGAGCGAAAATTCCCCCCAACCAGCGCAAGTCCCTAACCCAAGCCGGAAGACGAACCACAAGAGGCGGCAGCCAGTCCCCAAACGCAAGCCAGGAGACGAACCACAAGAGGCGGCAGCCAGTCCCCAAACACCAGCCGGGGACCGGCCCACAAGAGGCGGCAGCCAGTCCCCAAACACCAGCCGGGGACCGGCCCACAAGAGGCGGCAGCCAGTCCCCAAACGCAAGCCAGGAGACGAACCACAAGAGGCGGCAGCCAGTCCCCAAACACCAGCCGGGGACCGGCCCACAAGAGGCGGCAGCCAGTCCCCAAACACCAGCCGGGGACCGGCCCACAAGAGGCGGCAGCCAGTCCCCAAACGCAAGCCAGGAGACGAACCACAAGAGGCGGCAGCCAGTCCCCAAACACCAGCCGGGGACCGGCCCACAAGAGGCGGCAGCCGGTCCCCAAACACCAGCCGGGGACCGGCCCACAAGAGGCGGCAGCCGGTCCCCAAACACCGGCCGGGGACCGGCCCACAGGAGGCGGCAGCCGGTCCCCAAACACCAGCCGGGGACCGGCCCACAAGAGGCGGCAGCCGGTCCCCAAACACCGGCCGGGGACCGGCCCACAGGAGGCGGCAGCCGGTCCCCAAACACCAGCCGGGGACCGGCCCACAAGAGGCGGCAGCCGGTCCCCAAACACCGGCCGGGGACCGGCCCACAGGAGGCGGCAGCCGGTCCCCAAACACCAGCCGGGGACCGGCCCACAAGAGGCGGCAGCCGGTCCCCAAACACCGGCCGGGGACCGGCCCACAGGAGGCGGCAGCCGGTCCCCAAACACCAGCCGGGACCGGCCCACAGGAGGCGGCAGCCGGTCCCCAAACACCAGCCGGGGACCGGCCCACAGGAGGCGGCAGCCAGTCCCCAAACACTGGCCGGGGAGTGGCACAAATTCTAAGTCCCACGAGCCCCTGGTGACCCGACAATCGGACTTAGTGCAATTTTCCAAGTGCTGCAAGCCAATGTTGGCCCGACAAGTCCCCAAACGGCAGCCCGGTTTTGAGCCACTAGTGTCGGCCTATAAGTCCCCAAACACCGGCCCGGTTTTACGACCACTAGTCCCCCAACACTAGCCCGGGATTCAGCCACTAGTGGCGGGCACAATTCCCCAAACACCGGTCCGATAATACGCGCGCATATCCCCAAACACCGGTCCGATAATACGCGCGCATATCCCCAAACACCGGCCCGATAAAACGCGCACAATTCCCCAAACACCGGCCCGGATTTCAGCCACTAGTGGCGGGCACAAGTCCCCAAACACTAGCCAAGTTCTCAGCCACTAGTGGCGGGCACAATTCCCCAAACACCGGTCCGATAATACGCGCGCATATCCCCAAACACCGGCCCGATAATACGCGCGCAATTCCCCAAACACCGGCCCGGATTTCAGCCACTAGTGGCGGGCACAAGTCCCCAAACACTAAGCCAAGTTCTCAGCCACTAGTGGCGGGCACAATTCCCCAAACACCGGTCCGATAATACGCGCGCATATCCCCAAACACCGGCCCGATAATACGCGCACAATTCCCCAAACACCGGCGCAGATTTCAGCCACTATTGGCGGGCACAAGTCCCCCAACACTAGCCCGGGATTCAGCCACTAGTGGCGGGCACAAGTCCCCAAACACCGGTCCGATAATACGCGCGCATATCCCCAAACACCGGCCCGATAATACGCGCGCATATCCCCAAACACCGGCCCGATAATACGCGCACAATTCCCCAAACACCGGCCCGGATTTCAGCCACTAGTGGCGGGCACAAGTCCCCAAACACTAGCCAAGTTCTCAGCCACTAGTGGCGGGCACAATTCCCCAAACACCGGTCCGATAATACGCGCGCATATCCCAAACACCGGCCCGATAATACGCGCACAATTCCCCAAACACCGGCGCGGATTTCAGCCACTAGTGGCGGGCACAAGTCCCCAAACACTAGCCAAGTTCTCAGCCACTAGTGGCGGGCACGATTCCCCAAACACCGGTCCGATAATACGCGCGCATATCCCCAAACACCGGCCCGATAATACGCGCACAATTCCCCAAACACCGGCGCGGATTTCAGCCACTATTGGCGGGCACAAGTCCCCCAACACTAGCCCGGGATTCAGCCACTAGTGGCGGGCACGATTCCCCAAACACCGGTCCGATAATACGCGCGCATATCCCCAAACACCGGCCCGATAATACGCGCACAATTCCCCAAACACCGGCCCGGATTTCAGCCACTAGTGGCGGGCACAAGTCCCCAAACACTAGCCAAGTTCTCAGCCACTAGTGGCGGGCACAATTCCCCAAACACCGGTCCGATAATACGCGCGCATATCCCCAAACACCGGCCCGATAATACGCGCACAATTCCCCAAACACCGGCGCGGATTTCAGCCACTATTGGCGGGCACAAGTCCCCCAACACTAGCCCGGGATTCAGCCACTATTGGCGGGCACAAGTCCCCCAACACTAGCCCGGGATTCAGCCACTAGTGGCGGGCACGATTCCCCAAACACCGGTCCGATAATACGCGCGCATATCCCCAAACACCGGCCCGATAAAACGCGCACAATTCCCCAAACACCGGCCCGGATTTCAGCCACTAGTGGCGGGCACAAGTCCCCAAACACTAGCCAAGTTCTCAGCCACTAGTGGCGGGCACAATTCCCCAAACACCGGTCCGATAATACGCGCGCATATCCCCAAACACCGGCCCGATAATACGCGCACAATTCCCCAAACACCGGCGCGGATTTCAGCCACTAGTGGCGGGCACAAGTCCCCAAACACTAGCCAAGTTCTCAGCCACTAGTGGCGGGCACGATTCCCCAAACACCGGTCCGATAATACGCGCGCATATCCCCAAACACCGGCCCGATAATACGCGCACAATTCCCCAAACACCGGCGCGGATTTCAGCCACTATTGGCGGGCACAAGTCCCTCAACACTAGCCCGGATTTCAGCCACTATTGGAGGGCACAAGTCCCCCAACACTAGCCCAGTTCTCAGCCACTAGTGGCGGGCACAATTCCCCAAACACCGGTCCGATAATACGCGCGCATATCCCCAAACACCGGCCCGATAATACGCGCACAATTCCCCAAACACCGGCGCGGATTTCAGCCACTATTGGCGGGCACAAGTCCCCCAACACTAGCCCGGGATTCAGCCACTAGTGGCGGGCACGATTCCCCAAACACCGGTCCGATAATACGCGCGCATATCCCCAAACACCGGCCCGATAATACGCGCACAATTCCCCAAACACCGGCGCGGATTTCAGCCACTATTGGCGGGCACAAGTCCCCCAACACTAGCCCGGGATTCAGCCACTAGTGGCGGGCACGATTCCCCAAACACCGGTCCGATAATACGCGCGCATATCCCCAAACACCGGCCCGATAATACGCGCGCATATCCCCAAACACCGGCCCGATAATACGCGCACAATTCCCCAAACACCGGCGCGGATTTCAGCCACTATTGGCGGGCACAAGTCCCCCAACACTAGCCCGGGATTCAGCCACTAGTGGCGGGCACGATTCCCCAAACACCGGTCCGATAATACGCGCGCATATCCCCAAACACCGGCCCGATAATACGCGCACAATTCCCCAAACACCGGCGCGGATTTCAGCCACTATTGGCGGGCACAAGTCCCCCAACACTAGCCCGGGATTCAGCCACTAGTGGCGGGCACGATTCCCCAAACACCGGCCCGATAATACGCGCACAATTCCCCAAACACCGGCGCGGATTTCAGCCACTAGTGGCGGGCACAAGTCCCCCAACACTAGCCAAGTTCTCAGCCACTATTGGCGGGCACAAGTCCCCCAACACTAGCCCGGGATTCAGCCACTAGTGGCGGGCACGATTCCCCAAACACCGGTCCGATAATACGCGCGCATATCCCCAAACACCGGCCCGATAATACGCGCACAATTCCCCAAACACCGGCCCGGATTTCAGCCACTAGTGGCGGGCACAAGTCCCCAAACACTAGCCAAGTTCTCAGCCACTAGTGGCGGGCACAATTCCCCAAACACCGGTCCGATAATACGCGCGCATATCCCCAAACACCGGCCCGATAATACGCGCACAATTCCCCAAACACCGGCGCGGATTTCAGCCACTATTGGCGGGCACAAGTCCCCCAACACTAGCCCGGGATTCAGCCACTAGTGGCGGGCACGATTCCCCAAACACCGGTCCGATAATACGCGCGCATATCCCCAAACACCGGCCCGATAATACGCGCACAATTCCCCAAACACCGGCGCGGATTTCAGCCACTATTGGCGGGCACAAGTCCCCCAACACTAGCCCGGGATTCAGCCACTAGTGGCGGGCACGATTCCCCAAACACCGGTCCGATAATACGCGCGCATATCCCCAAACACCGGCCCGATAATACGCGCGCATATCCCCAAACACCGGCCCGATAATACGCGCACAATTCCCCAAACACCGGCCCGGATTTCAGCCACTAGTGGCGGGCACAAGTCCCCCAACACTAGCCCAGTTCTCAGCCACTAGTGGCGGGCACAATTCCCCAAACACCGGTCCGATAATACGCGCGCATATCCCCAAACACCGGCCCGATAATACGCGCACAATTCCCCAAACACCGGCGCGGATTTCAGCCACTATTGGCGGGCACAAGTCCCCCAACACTAGCCCGGGATTCAGCCACTAGTGGCGGGCACGATTCCCCAAACACCGGTCCGATAATACGCGCGCATATCCCCAAACACCGGCCCGATAATACGCGCACAATTCCCCAAACACCGGCGCGGATTTCAGCCACTAGTGGCGGGCACAAGTCCCCCAACACTAGCCCGGGATTCAGCCACTAGTGGCGGGCACAATTCCCCAAACACCGGTCCGATAATACGCGCGCATATCCCCAAACACCGGCCCGATAATACGCGCACAATTCCCCAAACACCGGCGCGGATTTCAGCCACTATTGGCGGGCACAAGTCCCCCAACACTAGCCCGGGATTCAGCCACTAGTGGCGGGCACGATTCCCCAAACACCGGTCCGATAATACGCGCGCATATCCCCAAACACCGGCCCGATAATACGCGCACAATTCCCCAAACACCGGCGCGGATTTCAGCCACTATTGGCGGGCACAAGTCCCCCAACACTAGCCCGGGATTCAGCCACTAGTGGCGGGCACGATTCCCCAAACACCGGTCCGATAATACGCGCGCATATCCCCAAACACCGGCCCGATAATACGCGCGCATATCCCCAAACACCGGCCCGATAATACGCGCACAATTCCCCAAACACCGGCCCGGATTTCAGCCACTAGTGGCGGGCACAAGTCCCCCAACACTAGCCCAGTTCTCAGCCACTAGTGGCGGGCACAATTCCCCAAACACCGGTCCGATAATACGCGCGCATATCCCCAAACACCGGCCCGATAATACGCGCACAATTCCCCAAACACCGGCGCGGATTTCAGCCACTATTGGCGGGCACAAGTCCCCCAACACTAGCCCGGGATTCAGCCACTAGTGGCGGGCACGATTCCCCAAACACCGGTCCGATAATACGCGCGCATATCCCCAAACACCGGCCCGATAATACGCGCACAATTCCCCAAACACCGGCGCGGATTTCAGCCACTATTGGCGGGCACAAGTCCCCCAACACTAGCCCGGGATTCAGCCACTAGTGGCGGGCACGATTCCCCAAACACCGGCCCGATAATACGCGCACAATTCCCCAAACACCGGCGCGGATTTCAGCCACTAGTGGCGGGCACAAGTCCCCCAACACTAGCCAAGTTCTCAGCCACTATTGGCGGGCACAAGTCCCCCAACACTAGCCCGGGATTCAGCCACTAGTGGCGGGCACGATTCCCCAAACACCGGTCCGATAATACGCGCGCATATCCCCAAACACCGGCCCGATAATACGCGCACAATTCCCCAAACACCGGCCCGGATTTCAGCCACTAGTGGCGGGCACAAGTCCCCAAACACTAGCCAAGTTCTCAGCCACTAGTGGCGGGCACAAATCCCCAAACACCGGTCCGATAATACGCGCGCATATCCCCAAACACCGGCCCGATAATACGCGCACAATTCCCCAAACACCGGCGCGGATTTCAGCCACTATTGGCGGGCACAAGTCCCCCAACACTAGCCCGGGATTCAGCCACTAGTGGCGGGCACGATTCCCCAAACACCGGTCCGATAATACGCGCGCATATCCCCAAACACCGGCCCGATAATACGCGCACAATTCCCCAAACACCGGCCCGGATTTCAGCCACTAGTGGCGGGCACAAGTCCCCAAACACTAGCCAAGTTCTCAACCTTCAGCTGAGTATATGGCCTCCGAAAGGCCCATACATTCAGACGGGTCCATGTATTTTCAGCGACAGCCGCAGTACCGCCAAAATCCATGCAGCGGCGCTGGATTTATGGCCTCCGAAAGGCCCATTCATTCAGACGGGTCCATGTATTTTCAGCGACAGCCGCAGTACCGCCAAAATCCATGCAGAGGCGCTGAGTTTATGGCCTCCGAAAGGCCCATTCATTCAGACGGGTCCATGTATTTTCAGCGACAGCAGCAGTACCGCCAAAATCCATGCAGCGGCGCTGTATTTATGGCCTCCGAAAGGCCCATTCATTACCAACGGGGCTGCAGTAGCATCCCGCGGCCACGCAGGGGCAGATATTGTGAGGGAATTACATGGTAGTGGACGGAGCGCCCATGCATTTCCAATGGGAGTGCAGTACCTCAAAAATCCGCTCCAAGCCACCGAACTTGAGGGCCCGACGTTCCCTCAACACTAGCCCAGTGCAATCGACATTTCGTTCTGTGTACATTGTTACACAGAATGACAATACAAGGGAATTATTATTATTATTATTATTATTATTATGTATTCAGCCACTAGTGGCGGGCACAATACCCCAAACACTGGCCCGGCGCTGGCTGAGTTTATGGCCTCCGAAAGGCCCATACATTCAGACGGGTCCATGTATTTTCAGTTTTCCGTAGCAGGTGTGATTGTTTGTTTAATTAGGTAGTTTGTGTTGGTGACGGTGTTCCTAACTGTGGTGGCTTGTTTGTAGAATGTGGGGCCCTGCGTTTGTGTTATGTTGATTTCTGGTAATTTACTTTTTACTAAGTAGTCTTTCAGGTTTTTGTTTCTTTTAAAGGCTGAGATGATTTTGTAATCTTGGATTATGCTTGTGTTCTGTAGTGTCTGATTTATATTTTGTCCATTCATTCAGACGGGTCCATGTATTTTCAGCGACAGCCGCAGTACCGCCAAAATCCATGCAGCGGCGCTGAGTTTATGGCCTCCGAAAGGCCCATTCATTCAGACGGGTCCATGTATTTTCAGCGACAGCCGCAGTACCGCCAAAATCCATGCAGCGGCGCTGGGTTTATGGAATCCGAAAGGCCCATTCATTCAGACGGGTCCATGTATTTTCAACGACAGCCGCAGTACCGCCAAAATCCATGCAGCGGCGCTGGATTTATGGCCTCCGAAAGGCCCATTCATTCAGACGGGTCCATGTATTTTCAGCGACAGCCGCAGTACCGCCAAAATCCATGCAGAGGCGCTGAGTTTATGGCCTCCGAAAGGCCCATTCATTCAGACGGGTCCATGTATTTTCAGCGACAGCAGCAGTACCGCCAAAATCCATGCAGCGGCGCTGTATTTATGGCCTCCGAAAGGCCCATTCATTACCAACGGGGCAGCAGTAGCATCCCGCGGCCACGCAGGGGCAGATATTGTGAGGGAATTACATGGTAGTGGACGGAGCGCCCATGCATTTCCAATGGGAGTGCAGTACCTCAAAAATCCGCTCCAAGCCACCGAACTTGAGGGCCCGACGTTCCCTCAACACTAGCCCAGTGCAATCGACATTTCGTTCTGTGTACATTGTTACACAGAATGACAATACAAGGGAATTATTATTATTATTATTATTATTATTATGTATTCAGCCACTAGTGGCGGGCACAATACCCCAAACACTGGCCCGGCGCTGGCTGAGTTTATGGCCTCCGAAAGGCCCATACATTCAGACGGGTCCATGTATTTTCAGTTTTCCGTAGCAGGTGTGATTGTTTGTTTAATTAGGTAGTTTGTGTTGGTGACGGTGTTCCTAACTGTGGTGGCTTGTTTGTAGAATGTGGGGCCCTGCGTTTGTGTTATGTTGATTTCTGGTAATTTACTTTTTACTAAGTAGTCTTTCAGGTTTTTGTTTCTTTTAAAGGCTGAGATGATTTTGTAATCTTGGATTATGCTTGTGTTCTGTAGTGTCTGATTTATATTTTGTCCATTCATTCAGACGGGTCCATGTATTTTCAGCGACAGCCGCAGTACCGCCAAAATCCATGCAGCGGCGCTGAATTTATGGCCTCCGAAAGGCCCATTCATTCAGACGGGTCCATGTATTTTCAGCGACAGCCGCAGTACCGCCAAAATCCATGCAGAGGCGCTGAGTTTATGGCCTCCGAAAGGCCCATTCATTCAGACGGGTCCATGTATTTTCAGCGACAGCAGCAGTACCGCCAAAATCCATGCAGCGGCGCTGTATTTATGGCCTCCGAAAGGCCCATTCATTACCAACGGGGCTGCAGTAGCATCCCGCGGCCACGCAGGGGCAGATATTGTGAGGGAATTACATGGTAGTGGACGGAGCGCCCATGCATTTCCAATGGGAGTGCAGTACCTCAAAAATCCGCTCCAAGCCACCGAACTTGAGGGCCCGACGTTCCCTCAACACTAGCCCAGTGCAATCGACATTTCGTTCTGTGTACATTGTTACACAGAATGACAATACAAGGGAATTATTATTATTATTATTATTATTATTATGTATTCAGCCACTAGTGGCGGGCACAATACCCCAAACACTGGCCCGGCGCTGGCTGAGTTTATGGCCTCCGAAAGGCCCATACATTCAGACGGGTCCATGTATTTTCAGTTTTCCGTAGCAGGTGTGATTGTTTGTTTAATTAGGTAGTTTGTGTTGGTGACGGTGTTCCTAACTGTGGTGGCTTGTTTGTAGAATGTGGGGCCCTGCGTTTGTGTTATGTTGATTTCTGGTAATTTACTTTTTACTAAGTAGTCTTTCAGGTTTTTGTTTCTTTTAAAGGCTGAGATGATTTTGTAATCTTGGATTATGCTTGTGTTCTGTAGTGTCTGATTTATATTTTGTCCATTCATTCAGACGGGTCCATGTATTTTCAGCGACAGCCGCAGTACCGCCAAAATCCATGCAGCGGCGCTGAATTTATGGCCTCCGAAAGGCCCATTCATTCAGACGGGTCCATGTATTTTCAGCGACAGCCGCAGTACCGCCAAAATCCATGCAGAGGCGCTGAGTTTATGGCCTCCGAAAGGCCCATTCATTCAGACGGGTCCATGTATTTTCAGCGACAGCAGCAGTACCGCCAAAATCCATGCAGCGGCGCTGTATTTATGGCCTCCGAAAGGCCCATTCATTACCAACGGGGCTGCAGTAGCATCCCGCGGCCACGCAGGGGCAGATATTGTGAGGGAATTACATGGTAGTGGACGGAGCGCCCATGCATTTCCAATGGGAGTGCAGTACCTCAAAAATCCGCTCCAAGCCACCGAACTTGAGGGCCCGACGTTCCCTCAACACTAGCCCAGTGCAATCGACATTTCGTTCTGTGTACATTGTTACACAGAATGACAATACAAGGGAATTATTATTATTATTATTATTATTATGTATTCAGCCACTAGTGGCGGGCACAATACCCCAAACACTGGCCCGGCGCTGGCTGAGTTTATGGCCTCTGAAAGGCCCATACATTCAGACGGGTCCATGTATTTTCAGTTTTCCGTAGCAGGTGTGATTGTTTGTTTAATTAGGTAGTTTGTGTTGGTGACGGTGTTCCTAACTGTGGTGGCTTGTTTGTAGAATGTGGGGCCCTGCGTTTGTGTTATGTTGATTTCTGGTAATTTACTTTTTACTAAGTAGTCTTTCAGGTTTTTGTTTCTTTTAAAGGCTGAGATGATTTTGTAATCTTGGATTATGCTTGTGTTCTGTAGTGTCTGATTTATATTTTGTCCATTCATTCAGACGGGTCCATGTATTTTCAGCGACAGCCGCAGTACCGCCAAAATCCATGCAGCGGCGCTGGATTTATGGCCTCCGAAAGGCCCATTCATTCAGACGGGTCCATGTATTTTCAGCGACAGCCGCAGTACCGCCAAAATCCATGCAGAGGCGCTGAGTTTATGGCCTCCGAAAGGCCCATTCATTCAGACGGGTCCATGTATTTTCAGCGACAGCAGCAGTACCGCCAAAATCCATGCAGCGGCGCTGTATTTATGGCCTCCGAAAGGCCCATTCATTACCAACGGGGCTGCAGTAGCATCCCGCGGCCACGCAGGGGCAGATATTGTGAGGGAATTACATGGTAGTGGACGGAGCGCCCATGCATTTCCAATGGGAGTGCAGTACCTCAAAAATCCGCTCCAAGCCACCGAACTTGAGGGCCCGACGTTCCCTCAACACTAGCCCAGTGCAATCGACATTTCGTTCTGTGTACATTGTTACACAGAATGACAATACAAGGGAATTATTATTATTATTATTATTATTATGTATTCAGCCACTAGTGGCGGGCACAATACCCCAAACACTGGCCCGGCGCTGGCTGAGTTTATGGCCTCTGAAAGGCCCATACATTCAGACGGGTCCATGTATTTTCAGTTTTCCGTAGCAGGTGTGATTGTTTGTTTAATTAGGTAGTTTGTGTTGGTGACGGTGTTCCTAACTGTGGTGGCTTGTTTGTAGAATGTGGGGCCCTGCGTTTGTGTTATGTTGATTTCTGGTAATTTACTTTTTACTAAGTAGTCTTTCAGGTTTTTGTTTCTTTTAAAGGCTGAGATGATTTTGTAATCTTGGATTATGCTTGTGTTCTGTAGTGTCTGATTTATATTTTGTCCATTCATTCAGACGGGTCCATGTATTTTCAGCGACAGCCGCAGTACCGCCAAAATCCATGCAGCGGCGCTGGATTTATGGCCTCCGAAAGGCCCATTCATTCAGACGGGTCCATGTATTTTCAGCGACAGCCGCAGTACCGCCAAAATCCATGCAGAGGCGCTGAGTTTATGGCCTCCGAAAGGCCCATTCATTCAGACGGGTCCATGTATTTTCAGCGACAGCAGCAGTACCGCCAAAATCCATGCAGCGGCGCTGTATTTATGGCCTCCGAAAGGCCCATTCATTACCAACGGGGCTGCAGTAGCATCCCGCGGCCACGCAGGGGCAGATATTGTGAGGGAATTACATGGTAGTGGACGGAGCGCCCATGCATTTCCAATGGGAGTGCAGTACCTCAAAAATCCGCTAGAGGGCCCCGAACTTGAGGGCCCGGCGTTCCCTCAAGTGCCGATTTTATACCCCCTTCTCCAGCCGACAGCCAGAATTATATTAGGGACTCGCAATTTTGAGAGGTGAGCACCAGGGCTAATCAGCGGCCACCCGTGACCATTGAGTCCGACAGAGCAGAGGCTAGGGGCGGCCTCGCATCTCGCAATTACCGAGGGAAGATGCCGGTTCTCGAAAAATTTCTAAGTTTTTCAAATTTTAAAGTATTGAAGTATTTAGGGCGCTTCCCGCGGCCCTGGCTTTTGCATGTACCCCTCTAAGCTCCGGTTCTCGAAAAATGTCTAAGTTTTTCAAACTTTAAAGTATTGAAGCCGGACTTCCGCGGAGGCTGACAGGGGGCCTCCATCGAAGCACCCTTCACCCCCGGGTGAGCCGGCGTCGGCCCACGGGCCTGCCGGTTCCCCAACTGAGCGATTGGCACACGAGACCCGCCTCGGAGGGCCCACGTCGGCCGGCGCAAGCCGGTGTTCGGGCGTGCGGCTCCTCCGGCTTTGCGGGTCAAGCTCCAGCGCCGAGGATACTAGGCAAACGTTGGGCCCCCCCGAGCCGAGTGGATACCCGCCTCAGAAAGAGCTGGGGCGGTACGTACGGACGGCCTCACTAAGAGGGAACGGAAGCTACTAAAGCACACGTATAACTGTCCGATGTGCGAACGAAAGTGAGGCCGGACGAATCCGATACGAGTTACGAGTGAGGCGGGATCCACGGCTGGCACTCGCGGGGCCCTCTTGCGAAACCATGCCTCGGCGTGAACCTTTTGGCGGCAGAACCAAGACGAACCGAGGTCGAGCTTCCGTCTCGAGCCACACCCAGACGTCCGACCGTCGCGGAGCCCGACGCCACGCGTGCTAGGGCTCCGCGCGAAACATCGTTTCACGACACCCGCTCGTCAGCCCGTCCGAACGTATACGAGTGTCGCGCGGCCCCCCGGGCCCGGCTGTAGCCACAGCCTCGTCCCGGACCAGGGCCGCACCGCCACCAGCAGCGCCCCCCCGGCGGCAGACGCACTCTGGTTGATCCTGCCAGTAGCATATGCTTGTTTTCAAGATTAAGCCATGCATGTCTAAGTACGAATGGCCAGTACAGTGAAACTGCGAACGGCTCATTAAATCAGTTATGGTTCCTTTGATCGCTCCACCGTTACTTGGATAACTGTGGCAAATCCAGAGCTAATACATGCAAACGAGCGCCGACTCGCGGGCGGGGCTCCGGCCTCGCCCCGGGGACGCGTGCATTTATCAGACACAAAAACCCACGCGGTGTCCGGCGGGCGGGGGCTCAGCCGTCGCGCGCGTCCCCCGCGTCCGGCCTCCGCCTCTCCGGGCGGGGGCGTAAGCGGCGCGGGCGGCTCCGCGCGCGCCGGTCCTCGTTCCGCCGGCCCGGCCCCCCCTTTGTGTTGACTCAGGATAACCTCGTGCCGATCGCTCGCCCACCCGAGGCGGCGACGACTCATTCGAATGTCTGCCCTATCAACTTTCGATGGTAGACTCTGCGCCTACCATGGTGACCACGGGTAACGGGGAATCAGGGTTCGATTCCGGAGAGGGAGCATGAGAAACGGCTACCACATCCAAGGAAGGCAGCAGGCGCGCAAATTACCCACTCCCGACACGGGGAGGTAGTGACGAAAAATAACAATACGGGACTCGTTCGAGTCTCCGTAATTGGAATGAGCCGAACACAAACCCATCGGCCAGCATCCATTGGAGGGCAAGTCTGGTGCCAGCAGCCGCGGTAATTCCAGCTCCAATAGCGTATTTTAAAGTTGCTGCAGTTAAAAAGCTCCTAGTTGGACCCCGGGACGCGAGCTGACGGTCCGCCGCGAGGCGTGCATCCGTCTGTCCCAGCCCCTGCCTCTCGGCAAAAGCCCCCGTGATGCCCTTCGCTGGGTGTCACTCGCGGGGCCCGAAGCGTTTACTTTGAGGAAATTAGAGTGTTCAAAGCAGGCCACACGGCCGCCCCTGCATATCGCAGCTGGGAATAATGGAATAGGACTCCGGTTCTATTTTGTGGGTTGTCATGAACTGGGGCCATGATTAAGAGGGACGGCCGGGGGCATTCGTACTGCGCCGCTAGAGGTGAAATTCTTGGACCGGCGCAAGACGGACGAGAGCGAAAGCATTTGCCAAGAATGTTTTCATTAATCAAGAACGAAAGTCGGAGGTTCGAAGACGATCAGATACCGTCCTAGTTCCGACCATAAACGATGCCGACTCGCGATCCGGCGGCGTTATTCCCATGACCCGCCGAGCAGCACCCGGGAAACCGACCAAGTGTCTGGGTTCCGGGGGGAGTATTGTTGCAAAGCTGAAACTTAAAGGAATTGACGGAAGGGCACCACCAGGAGTGGAGCATGCGGCTTAATTTGACTCAACACGGGAAACCTCACCCGGCCCGGACACGGAAAGGATTGACAGATTGAAGGCTCTTTCTCGATACCGTGGGTGGTGGTGCATGGCCGTTCGTAGTTGGTGGAGCGATTTGTCTGGTTAATTCCGATAACGAACGAGACTCAAACATACTAAATAGTACCGCGGCCCCCCGCGCGGTCGGCGGCAGAAAACTTCTTAGAGGGACAAGTGGCTCTCAGCCACACGAGAATGAGCAATAACAGGTCTGTGATGCCCTTAGATGTCCGGGGCTGCACGCGCGCCACACTGAGCGTATAAGCGCGTCGTCTATCCCCGCGCCGGCAGGCGCGGGTAATCCTATGAACCCCGCTCGTGACAGGGCCTGGGGATTGCAATTATTTCCCACCAACGAGGAATTCCCAGTAAGCGCGGGTCATTAGCCTGCGTTGATTAAGTCCCTGCCCTTTGTACACACCGCCCGTCGCTACTACCGATCGGATGGCTTAGTGAGGTCCTCGGATAGTCCCCGCCGGGGCCGGCCCCGGCTCCGGCGGTGTGCCAGAAGACGGTCGAACTTGACTATCTAGAGGAAGTAAAAGTCGTAACAAGGTTTCTGTAGGTGAACCTGCAGAAGGATCATTAACGTACGAGCGGCAGCAGATCCGCCTCGGTACACCCCCGACGAGCCAGACGCCGAGGGCGGCGGGTCGTCGCAGGCGGAGGAAGAGGGTAGACCGGGACGGGACGGGACGGGGGGCGCGGCGCGGGTCACTCCCGGGCCGCGCGTCGGAGCGAGTTCGGCGGGCGCCACGCGGCGCGGCGCGACGCGAGAAAAGGCGGCGGGCGATGTCGCGCTACCTCCGTGCGAGCGGGGTAGCGCGCTCGTCCGACGACCCCAGTAGCGCGGCGCGGCGCGACGACAGGCGACCGCCAGCGACGGGCGAAAGGCGGCGGCCGTGCGCGGGACCCCCGTAACCGGGGAATCCCCCTCTGCCGACGACCCTAGCTCGGCGCGGTTCTCGCGCTTCCGGCGCGCGCTTCCGGGGCGGCACTCGCCTCGACGACCTCCCGTCCTTTAAAGGTAACGGTTCGGGCCGGCGCCCCGGCGTCCGTCCGCCCGTCGGTGTCGCGTGTCCGTGCGGCGCGGGGCTGCTCTCGGCGAGGGTCGCCGAGCAAGCGGATCCCCGCACGGATCACAACGGCCGTATGGCGGCGGCGTCGGGACGCCCGCCCGAGACGAAGGTTCAGGGCGACGAAACGGTGCTCCCACCGGCTACCTTTTTCCCCGGCCAAACGCGTCCGTCGGCCGGAGCCCTCGAGGGGCCGCGTAGCGCGCGCGTGGGCCGGCCCCCGGACACCGGAGTCCCTCCCGGGGCTCCGGACACCGGGGGTTCGGTTCCGCGCGGTCCGCCGCGGTCTCCTCTGTCCATCCATAGTCCGGGCAGGCCGCGGCCGGGTCGGGGGCCAGTCCCCCCTCGGTGTCAGCGCGGTCGCGCCGCCCTTGTAAACCAAACCCACTCGCTGACGGGTAGCAACACCCAAAGCGTCGCTTCGCGGCGCGGCGGGGCTTCCAAGTCGGATGGCCTTCCGGGGTCCGGGTAGGAGACGCCGGGGGCCGGCCTCAGCGCCGAGCCCCCGACCTACCCGGCGAGTCCGGTCGCCGAGTCGTGTCAGGCCCGAGCGGGAGACGCCGGGCGCCGGCCTCAGCGCCGAGCGCCCGACCTACCCGGGCCGACGCACGTCTCGGGCGCCGTCGCGGCCCCGAGCGGGAGACGCCGGGCGCCGGCCTCAGCGCCGCGCGCCCGACCCGCTCGGCTCGTCGCGGCGTCGCGCGTATCGCGCCCGTCGGTAACCGCGCCGCGGGTTAGGGGCTCGCTCGCGGGAAGCGACCGAACGGCACCCGCGGCGCGTTCGTCTCCGGTACAAACCCTGTCGTGAATTTGTCTCCGATCGTCCCGGGCGGACGTAAAAGGGCCCAAACGTACGACTCTTAGCGGTGGATCACTCGGCTCGTGCGTCGATGAAGAACGCAGCTAGCTGCGAGAACTAATGTGATTTGCAGGACACATTGATCATCGACACTTTGAACGCACATTGCGGCCCCGGTTTTACCCCGGGGCCACGCCTGTCTGAGCGGCGCTTTCCAATCGATCGGACGCGGGCCGGGCCCTCCGCGACATTCCGCCGGTCCGTCCGGCGGGTGGCGCGAGAACCCGGTCCGCGCGGGCGAGGCTCGGGCCCTCCGCGACATTCCGCCGGTCCGCCCGGCGGGTGGCGCGCGACCCGTGTCCCCGCCCACTCCGCGGCTGGGGTTTCGCAGGGACCCCCGTCCCTTCGTACCCTCAAATACAGACTCGGGCGGCGCTCCGTGTCCGTCCGCCCGTCGGTGTCGCGCGTCCGCGCGTCCGGAGGTGCTTCTCGGCTGCCGGTGAGTACGGCTGGTACTTAGCATACCGAGAAGGTGCTCCGCGCGCGCGGCTCCGCGCGGCGGCCCGTATGGCGGCGGCGCTCGGCGCCCT
>NW_028283346.1:0-16477 GCF_059441175.1 Urocampus carinirostris
TTTTTCGATATTTTCGACATACTAAACCCCTTTGTTTTTTTTCCACATTTTCGACACACTACCCCCCCTTACGTGTTTTCGATATTTTCGACATACTAAACCCCTTTGTTTTTTTTCAATATTTTCGACACACTACTCCCCCTTACGTATTTTTCGATATTTTCGACATACTAACCCCTTTGTTTTTTTTCCACATTTTCGACACACTACCCCCCCTTACGTATTTTTCGATATTTTCGACATACTAAACCCCTTTGTTTTTTTTCAATATTTTCGACACACTACCCCCCTTACGTATTTTTCGATATTTTCGACATACTAAACCCCTTTGTTTTTTTTCAATATTTTCGACACACTACCCCCCCTTACGTATTTTTCGATATTTTCGACATACTAACCCCTTTGTTTTTTTTCCACATTTTCGACACACTACCCCCCCTTACGTGTTTTCGATATTTTCGACATACTAAACCCCTTTGTTTTTTTTCAATATTTTCGACACACTACCCCCCCTTACGTATTTTTCGATATTTTCGACATACTAACCCCTTTGTTTTTTTTCCACATTTTCGACACACTACCCCCCCTTACGTATTTTTCGATATTTTCGACATACTAAACCCCTTTGTTTTTTTTCCACATTTTCGACACACTACCCCCCCTTACGTGTTTTCGATATTTTCGACATACTAAACCCCTTTGTTTTTTTTCAGTATTTTCGACACACTACTCCCCCTTACGTATTTTTCGATATTTTCGACATAGTAACCCCTTTGTTTTTTTTCCACATTTTCGACACACTACCCCCCCTTACGTATTTTTCGATATTTTCGACATACTAAACCCCTTTGTTTTTTTTCAATATTTTCGACACACTACCCCCCCTTACGTATTTTTCGATATTTTCGACATACTAACCCCTTTGTTTTTTTTCCACATTTTCGACACACTACCCCCCCTTACGTGTTTTCGATATTTTCGACATACTAACCCCTTTGTTTTTTTTCCACATTTTCGACACACTACCCCCCCTTACGTATTTTTCGATATTTTCGACATACTAAACCCCTTTGTTTTTTTTCAATATTTTCGACACACTACCCCCCCTTACGTATTTTTCGATATTTTCGACATACTAACCCCTTTGTTTTTTTTCCACATTTTCGACACACTACCCCCCCTTACGTATTTTCGATATTTTCGACATACTAAACCCCTTTGTTTTTTTTCAATATTTTCGACACACTACTCCCCCTTACGTATTTTTCGATATTTTCGACATACTAACCCCTTTGTTTTTTTTCCACATTTTCGACACACTACCCCCCCTTACGTATTTTTAGATATTTTCGACATACTAAACCCCTTTGTTTTTTTTCAATATTTTCGACACACTACCCCCCCTTACGTATTTTTCGATATTTTCGACATACTAACCCCTTTGTTTTTTTTCCACATTTTCGACACACTACCCCCCCTTACGTATTTTTCGATATTTTCGACATACTAAACCCCTTTGTTTTTTTTCAATATTTTCGACACACTACCCCCCCTTACGTATTTTTCGATATTTTCGACATACTAACCCCTTTGTTTTTTTTCCACATTTTCGACACACTACCCCCCCTTACGTATTTTTCGATATTTTCGACATACTAAACCCCTTTGTTTTTTTTCAATATTTTCGACACACTACCCCCCCTTACGTATTTTTCGATATTTTCGACATACTAAACCCCTTTGTTTTTTTTCAATATTTTCGACACACTACCCCCCCTTACGTATTTTTCGATATTTTCGACATACTAACCCCTTTGTTTTTTTTCCACATTTTCGACACACTACCCCCCCTTACGTGTTTTCGATATTTTCGACATACTAAACCCCTTTGTTTTTTTTCAATATTTTCGACACACTACCCCCCCTTACGTATTTTTCGATATTTTCGACATACTAACCCCTTTGTTTTTTTTCCACATTTTCGACACACAACCCCCCCTTACGTATTTTTCGTTATTTCGACATACTAAACCCCTTTGTTTTTTTTCCACATTTTCGACACACTACCCCCCCTTACGTGTTTTCGATATTTTCGACATACTAAACCCCTTTGTTTTTTTTCAATATTTTCGACACACTACTCCCCCTTACGTATTTTTCGATATTTTCGACATAGTAACCCCTTTGTTTTTTTTCCACATTTTCGACACACTACCCCCCCTTACGTATTTTTCGATATTTTCGACATACTAACCCCTTTGTTTTTTTTCCACATTTTCGACACACTACCCCCCCTTACGTATTTTTCGATATTTTCGACATACTAAACCCCTTTGTTTTTTTTCAATATTTTCGACACACTACCCCCCCTTACGTATTTTTCGATATTTTCGACATACTAACCCCTTTGTTTTTTTTCCACATTTTCGACACACTACCCCCCCTTACGTATTTTCGATATTTTCGACATACTAAACCCCTTTGTTTTTTTTCAATATTTTCGACACACTACTCCCCCTTACGTATTTTTCGATATTTTCGACATACTAACCCCTTTGTTTTTTTTCCACATTTTCGACACACTACCCCCCCTTACGTATTTTTAGATATTTTCGACATACTAAACCCCTTTGTTTTTTTTCAATATTTTCGACACACTACCCCCCCTTACGTATTTTTCGATATTTTCGACATACTAACCCCTTTGTTTTTTTTCCACATTTTCGACACACTACCCCCCCTTACGTATTTTTCGATATTTTCGACATACTAAACCCCTTTGTTTTTTTTCAATATTTTCGACACACTACCCCCCCTTACGTATTTTTCGATATTTTCGACATACTAACCCCTTTGTTTTTTTTCCACATTTTCGACACACTACCCCCCCTTACATATTTTTCGATATTTTCGACATACTAAACCCCTTTGTTTTTTTTCAATATTTTCGACACACTACCCCCCCTTACGTATTTTTCGATATTTTCGACATACTAAACCCCTTTGTTTTTTTTCCACATTTTCGACACACTACCCCCCCTTACGTGTTTTCGATATTTTCGACATACTAAACCCCTTTGTTTTTTTTCAATATTTTCGACACACTACCCCCCCTTACGTATTTTTCGATATTTTCGACATACTAACCCCTTTGTTTTTTTTCCACATTTTCGACACACTACCCCCCCTTACGTATTTTTCGATATTTTCGACATACTAACCCCTTTGTTTTTTTTCCACATTTTCGACACACTACCCCCCCTTACGTGTTTTCGATATTTTCGACATACTAAACCCCTTTGTTTTTTTTCAATATTTTCGACACACTACTCCCCCTTACATATTTTTCGATATTTTCGACATAGTAACCCCTTTGTTTTTTTTCCACATTTTCGACACACTACCCCCCCTTACGTATTTTTCGATATTTTCGACATACTAACCCCTTTGTTTTTTTTCCACATTTTCGACACACTACCCCCCCTTACGTATTTTTCGATATTTTCGACATACTAAACCCCTTTGTTTTTTTTCAATATTTTCGACACACTACCCCCCCTTACGTATTTTTCGATATTTTCGACATACTAACCCCTTTGTTTTTTTTCCACATTTTCGACACACTACCCCCCCTTACGTATTTTTAGATATTTTCGACATACTAAACCCCTTTGTTTTTTTTCAATATTTTCGACACACTACCCCCCCTTACGTATTTTTCGATATTTTCGACATACTAACCCCTTTGTTTTTTTTCCACATTTTCGACACACTACCCCCCCTTACGTATTTTTCGATATTTTCGACATACTAAACCCCTTTGTTTTTTTTCAATATTTTCGACACACTACCCCCCCTTACGTATTTTTCGATATTTTCGACATACTAACCCCTTTGTTTTTTTTCCACATTTTCGACACACTACCCCCCCTTACATATTTTTCGATATTTTCGACATACTAAACCCCTTTGTTTTTTTTCAATATTTTCGACACACTACCCCCCCTTACGTATTTTTCGATATTTTCGACATACTAAACCCCTTTGTTTTTTTTCCACATTTTCGACACACTACCCCCCCTTACGTGTTTTCGATATTTTCGACATACTAAACCCCTTTGTTTTTTTTCAATATTTTCGACACACTACCCCCCCTTACGTATTTTTCGATATTTTCGACATACTAACCCCTTTGTTTTTTTTCCACATTTTCGACACACTACCCCCCCTTACGTATTTTTCGATATTTTCGACATACTAACCCCTTTGTTTTTTTTCCACATTTTCGACACACTACCCCCCCTTACGTGTTTTCGATATTTTCGACATACTAAACCCCTTTGTTTTTTTTCAATATTTTCGACACACTACTCCCCCTTACATATTTTTCGATATTTTCGACATAGTAACCCCTTTGTTTTTTTTCCACATTTTCGACACACTACCCCCCCTTACGTATTTTTCGATATTTTCGACATACTAACCCCTTTGTTTTTTTTCCACATTTTCGACACACTACCCCCCCTTACGTATTTTTCGATATTTTCGACATACTAAACCCCTTTGTTTTTTTTCAATATTTTCGACACACTACCCCCCCTTACGTATTTTTCGATATTTTCGACATACTAACCCCTTTGTTTTTTTTCAATATTTTCGACACACTACCCCCCTTACGTATTTTTCGATATTTTCGACATACTAAACCCCTTTGTTTTTTTTCAATATTTTCGACACACTACTCCCCCTTACGTATTTTTCGATATTTTCGACATACTAACCCCTTTGTTTTTTTTCCACATTTTCGACACACTACCCCCCCTTACGTATTTTTAGATATTTTCGACATACTAAACCCCTTTGTTTTTTTTCCACATTTTCGACACACTACCCCCCCTTACGTGTTTTCGATATTTTCGACATACTAAACCCCTTTGTTTTTTTTCAGTATTTTCGACACACTACTCCCCCCTTACGTATTTTTCGATATTTTCGACATAGTAACCCCTTTGTTTTTTTTCCACATTTTCGACACACTACCCCCCCTTACGTATTTTTCGATATTTTCGACATACTAAACCCCTTTGTTTTTTTTCAATATTTTCGACACACTACCCCCCCTTACGTATTTTTCGATATTTTCGACATACTAACCCCTTTGTTTTTTTTCCACATTTTCGACACACTACCCCCCCTTACGTGTTTTCGATATTTTCGACATACTAACCCCTTTGTTTTTTTTCCACATTTTCGACACACTACCCCCCCTTACGTATTTTTCGATATTTTCGACATACTAAACCCCTTTGTTTTTTTTCAATATTTTCGACACACTACCCCCCCTTACGTATTTTTCGATATTTTCGACATACTAACCCCTTTGTTTTTTTTCCACATTTTCGACACACTACCCCCCCTTACGTATTTTCGATATTTTCGACATACTAAACCCCTTTGTTTTTTTTCAATATTTTCGACACACTACCCCCCCTTACGTATTTTTCGATATTTTCGACATACTAAACCCCTTTGTTTTTTTTCCACATTTTCGACACACTACCCCCCCTTACGTGTTTTCGATATTTTCGACATACTAAACCCCTTTGTTTTTTTTCAATATTTTCGACACACTACCCCCCCTTACGTATTTTTCGATATTTTCGACATACTAACCCCTTTGTTTTTTTTCCACATTTTCGACACACTACCCCCCCTTACGTATTTTTCGATATTTTCGACATACTAACCCCTTTGTTTTTTTTCCACATTTTCGACACACTACCCCCCCTTACGTGTTTTCGATATTTTCGACATACTAAACCCCTTTGTTTTTTTTCAATATTTTCGACACACTACTCCCCCTTACATATTTTTCGATATTTTCGACATAGTAACCCCTTTGTTTTTTTTCCACATTTTCGACACACTACCCCCCCTTACGTATTTTTCGATATTTTCGACATACTAACCCCTTTGTTTTTTTTCCACATTTTCGACACACTACCCCCCCTTACGTATTTTTCGATATTTTCGACATACTAAACCCCTTTGTTTTTTTTCAATATTTTCGACACACTACCCCCCCTTACGTATTTTTCGATATTTTCGACATACTAACCCCTTTGTTTTTTTTCCACATTTTCGACACACTACCCCCCCTTACGTATTTTCGATATTTTCGACATACTAAACCCCTTTGTTTTTTTTCAATATTTTCGACACACTACTCCCCCTTACGTATTTTTCGATATTTTCGACATACTAACCCCTTTGTTTTTTTTCCACATTTTCGACACACTACCCCCCCTTACGTATTTTTAGATATTTTCGACATACTAAACCCCTTTGTTTTTTTTCCACATTTTCGACACACTACCCCCCCTTACGTGTTTTCGATATTTTCGACATACTAAACCCCTTTGTTTTTTTTCAGTATTTTCGACACACTACTCCCCCTTACGTATTTTTCGATATTTTCGACATAGTAACCCCTTTGTTTTTTTTCCACATTTTCGACACACTACCCCCCCTTACGTATTTTTCGATATTTTCGACATACTAAACCCCTTTGTTTTTTTTCAATATTTTCGACACACTACCCCCCCTTACGTATTTTTCGATATTTTCGACATACTAACCCCTTTGTTTTTTTTCCACATTTTCGACACACTACCCCCCCTTACGTGTTTTCGATATTTTCGACATACTAACCCCTTTGTTTTTTTTCCACATTTTCGACACACTACCCCCCCTTACGTATTTTTCGATATTTTCGACATACTAAACCCCTTTGTTTTTTTTCAATATTTTCGACACACTACCCCCCCTTACGTATTTTTCGATATTTTCGACATACTAACCCCTTTGTTTTTTTTCCACATTTTCGACACACTACCCCCCCTTACGTATTTTCGATATTTTCGACATACTAAACCCCTTTGTTTTTTTTCAATATTTTCGACACACTACTCCCCCTTACGTATTTTTCGATATTTTCGACATACTAACCCCTTTGTTTTTTTTCCACATTTTCGACACACTACCCCCCCTTACGTATTTTTAGATATTTTCGACATACTAAACCCCTTTGTTTTTTTTCAATATTTTCGACACACTACCCCCCCTTACGTATTTTTCGATATTTTCGACATACTAACCCCTTTGTTTTTTTTCCACATTTTCGACACACTACCCCCCCTTACGTATTTTTCGATATTTTCGACATACTAAACCCCTTTGTTTTTTTTCAATATTTTCGAAACACTACCCCCCCTTACGTATTTTTCGATATTTTCGACATACTAACCCCTTTGTTTTTTTTCCACATTTTCGACACACTACCCCCCCTTACGTATTTTTCGATATTTTCGACATACTAAACCCCTTTGTTTTTTTTCAATATTTTCGACACACTACCCCCCCTTACGTATTTTTCGATATTTTCGACATACTAAACCCCTTTGTTTTTTTTCAATATTTTCGACACACAACCCCCCCTTACGTATTTTTCGTTATTTCGACATACTAAACCCCTTTGTTTTTTTTCCACATTTTCGACACACTACCCCCCCTTAAGTGTTTTCGATATTTTCGACATACTAAACCCCTTTGTTTTTTTTCAATATTTTCGACACACTACTCCCCCTTACGTATTTTTCGATATTTTCGACATAGTAACCCCTTTGTTTTTTTTCCACATTTTCGACACACTACCCCCCCTTACGTATTTTTCGATATTTTCGACATACTAACCCCTTTGTTTTTTTTCCACATTTTCGACACACTACCCCCCCTTACGTATTTTTCGATATTTTCGACATACTAAACCCCTTTGTTTTTTTTCAATATTTTCGACACACTACCCCCCCTTACGTATTTTTCGATATTTTCGACATACTAACCCCTTTGTTTTTTTTCCACATTTTCGACACACTACCCCCCCTTACGTATTTTCGATATTTTCGACATACTAAACCCCTTTGTTTTTTTTCAATATTTTCGACACACTACTCCCCCTTACGTATTTTTCGATATTTTCGACATACTAACCCCTTTGTTTTTTTTCCACATTTTCGACACACTACCCCCCCTTACGTATTTTTAGATATTTTCGACATACTAAACCCCTTTGTTTTTTTTCAATATTTTCGACACACTACCCCCCCTTACGTATTTTTCGATATTTTCGACATACTAACCCCTTTGTTTTTTTTCCACATTTTCGACACACTACCCCCCCTTACGTATTTTTCGATATTTTCGACATACTAAACCCCTTTGTTTTTTTTCAATATTTTCGACACACTACCCCCCCTTACGTATTTTTCGATATTTTCGACATACTAACCCCTTTGTTTTTTTTCCACATTTTCGACACACTACCCCCCCTTACATATTTTTCGATATTTTCGACATACTAAACCCCTTTGTTTTTTTTCAATATTTTCGACACACTACCCCCCCTTACGTATTTTTCGATATTTTCGACATACTAAACCCCTTTGTTTTTTTTCCACATTTTCGACACACTACCCCCCCTTACGTGTTTTCGATATTTTCGACATACTAAACCCCTTTGTTTTTTTTCAATATTTTCGACACACTACCCCCCCTTACGTATTTTTCGATATTTTCGACATACTAACCCCTTTGTTTTTTTTCCACATTTTCGACACACTACCCCCCCTTACGTATTTTTCGATATTTTCGACATACTAACCCCTTTGTTTTTTTTCCACATTTTCGACACACTACCCCCCCTTACGTGTTTTCGATATTTTCGACATACTAAACCCCTTTGTTTTTTTTCAATATTTTCGACACACTACTCCCCCTTACATATTTTTCGATATTTTCGACATACTAACCCCTTTGTTTTTTTTCCACATTTTCGACACACTACCCCCCCTTACGTATTTTTCGATATTTTCGACATACTAACCCCTTTGTTTTTTTTTCCACATTTTCGACACACTACCCCCCCTTACGTGTTTTCGATATTTTCGACATACTAAACCCCTTTGTTTTTTTTCAATATTTTCGACACACTACCCCCCCTTACGTATTTTTCGATATTTTCGACATACTAACCCCTTTGTTTTTTTTCCACATTTTCGACACACTACCCCCCCTTACGTATTTTTCGATATTTTCGACATACTAACCCCTTTGTTTTTTTTCCACATTTTCGACACACTACCCCCCCTTACGTATTTTTCGATATTTTCGACATACTAAACCCCTTTGTTTTTTTTCAATATTTTCGACACACTACCCCCCCTTACGTATTTTTCGATATTTTCGACATACTAACCCCTTTGTTTTTTTTCCACATTTTCGACACACTACCCCCCCTTACGTATTTTCGATATTTTCGACATACTAAACCCCTTTGTTTTTTTTCAATATTTTCGACACACTACTCCCCCTTACGTATTTTTCGATATTTTCGACATACTAACCCCTTTGTTTTTTTTCCACATTTTCGACACACTACCCCCCCTTACGTATTTTTCGATATTTTCGACATACTAAACCCCTTTGTTTTTTTTCAATATTTTCGACACACTACCCCCCCTTACGTATTTTTCGATATTTTCGACATACTAACCCCTTTGTTTTTTTTCCACATTTTCGACACACTACCCCCCCTTACGTATTTTCGATATTTTCGACATACTAAACCCCTTTGTTTTTTTTCAATATTTTCGACACACTACCCCCCCTTACGTATTTTCGATATTTTCGACATACTAAACCCCTTTGTTTTTTTTCAATATTTTCGACACACTACCCCCCCTTACGTATTTTTCGATATTTTCGACATACTAACCCCTTTGTTTTTTTTCCACATTTTCGACACACTACCCCCCCTTACATATTTTTCGATATTTTCGACATACTAAACCCCTTTGTTTTTTTTCAATATTTTCGACACACTACCCCCCCTTACGTATTTTTCGATATTTTCGACATACTAAACCCCTTTGTTTTTTTTCAATATTTTCGACACACTACCCCCCCCTTACGTATTTTTCGATATTTTCGACATACTAACCCCTTTGTTTTTTTTTCCACATTTTCGACACACTACCCCCCCTTACGTGTTTTCGATATTTTCGACATACTAAACCCCTTTGTTTTTTTTCAATATTTTCGACACACTACTCCCCCTTACGTATTTTTCGATATTTTCGACATAGTAACCCCTTTGTTTTTTTTCCACATTTTCGACACACTACCCCCCCTTACGTATTTTTCGATATTTTCGACATACTAAACCCCTTTGTTTTTTTTTCAATATTTTCGACACACTACCCCCCCTTACGTATTTTTCGATATTTTCGACATACTAAACCCCTTTGTTTTTTTTCAATATTTTCGACACACTACCCCCCCTTACGTATTTTTCGATATTTTCGACATACTAACCCCTTTGTTTTTTTTCCACATTTTCGACACACTACCCCCCCTTACGTGTTTTCGATATTTTCGACATACTAAACCCCTTTGTTTTTTTTCAATATTTTCGACACACTACTCCCCCTTACATATTTTTCGATATTTTCGACATAGTAACCCCTTTGTTTTTTTTCCACATTTTCGACACACTACCCCCCCTTACGTATTTTTCGATATTTTCGACATACTAAACCCCTTTGTTTTTTTTCAATATTTTCGACACACTACCCCCCCTTACGTATTTTTCGATATTTTCGACATACTAACCCCTTTGTTTTTTTTCCACATTTTCGACACACTACCCCCCCTTACGTATTTTCGATATTTTCGACATACTAAACCCCTTTGTTTTTTTTCAATATTTTCGACACACTACTCCCCCTTACGTATTTTTCGATATTTTCGACATACTAACCCCTTTTTTCGTTTTTCCACATTTTCGACACACTACCCCCCCTTACGTATTTTTCGATATTTTCGACATACTAAACCCCTTTGTTTTTTTTCAATATTTTCGACACACTACCCCCCCTTACGTATTTTTCGATATTTTCGACATACTAACCCCTTTGTTTTTTTTCCACATTTTCGACACACTACCCCCCCTTACGTATTTTCGATATTTTCGACATACTAAACCCCTTTGTTTTTTTTCAATATTTTCGACACACTACCCCCCCTTACGTATTTTCGATATTTTCGACATACTAAACCCCTTTGTTTTTTTTCAATATTTTCGACACACTACCCCCCCTTACGTATTTTTCGATATTTTCGACATACTAACCCCTTTGTTTTTTTTCCACATTTTCGACACACTACCCCCCCTTACATATTTTTCGATATTTTCGACATACTAAACCCCTTTGTTTTTTTTCAATATTTTCGACACACTACCCCCCCTTACGTATTTTTCGATATTTTCGACATACTAAACCCCTTTGTTTTTTTTCAATATTTTCGACACACTACCCCCCCCTTACGTATTTTTCGATATTTTCGACATACTAACCCCTTTGTTTTTTTTTCCACATTTTCGACACACTACCCCCCCTTACGTGTTTTCGATATTTTCGACATACTAAACCCCTTTGTTTTTTTTCAATATTTTCGACACACTACTCCCCCCTTACGTATTTTTCGATATTTTCGACATAGTAACCCCTTTGTTTTTTTTCCACATTTTCGACACACTACCCCCCCTTACGTATTTTTCGATATTTTTGACATACTAAACCCCTTTGTTTTTTTTCAATATTTTCGACACACTACCCCCCCTTACGTATTTTTCGATATTTTCGACATACTAAACCCCTTTGTTTTTTTTCAATATTTTCGACACACTACCCCCCCTTACGTATTTTTCGATATTTTCGACATACTAACCCCTTTGTTTTTTTTCCACATTTTCGACACACTACCCCCCCTTACGTATTTTTCGATATTTTCGACATACTAAACCCCTTTGTTTTTTTTCAATATTTTCGACACACTACCCCCCCTTACGTATTTTTCGATATTTTCGACATACTAACCCCTTTGTTTTTTTTCCACATTTTCGACACACTACCCCCCTCTTACGTGTTTTCGATATTTTCGACATACTAACCCCTTTGTTTTTTTTCCACATTTTCGACACACTACCCCCCCTTACGTATTTTTCGATATTTTCGACATACTAAACCCCTTTGTTTTTTTTCAATATTTTCGACACACTACCCCCCCTTACGTATTTTTCGATATTTTCGACATACTAACCCCTTTGTTTTTTTTCCACATTTTCGACACACTACCCCCCCTTACGTATTTTTCGATATTTTCGACATACTAAACCCCTTTGTTTTTTTTCAATATTTTCGACACACTACTCCCCCTTACGTATTTTTCGATATTTTCGACATACTAACCCCTTTGTTTTTTTTCCACATTTTCGACACACTACCCCCCCTTACGTATTTTTCGATATTTTCGACATACTAACCCCTTTGTTTTTTTTCCACATTTTCGACACACTACCCCCCCTTACGTATTTTTCGATATTTTCGACATACTAACCCCTTTGTTTTTTTTCCACATTTTCGACACACTACCCCCCCTTACGTATTTTTCGATATTTTCGACATACTAAACCCCTTTGTTTTTTTTCAATATTTTCGACACACTACCCCCCCTTACGTATTTTTCGATATTTTCGACATACTAACCCCTTTGTTTTTTTTCCACATTTTCGACACACTACCCCCCCTTACGTGTTTTCGATATTTTCGACATACTAACCCCTTTGTTTTTTTTCCACATTTTCGACACACTACCCCCCCTTACGTATTTTTCGATATTTTCGACATACTAACCCCTTTGTTTTTTTTCCACATTTTCGACACACTACCCCCCCTTACGTATTTTTCGATATTTTCGACATACTAAACCCCTTTGTTTTTTTTCCACATTTTCGACACACTACCCCCCCTTACTGATTTTCGATATTTTCGACATACTAAACCCCTTTGTTTTTTTTCAATATTTTCGACACACTACCCCCCCTTACGTATTTTTCGATATTTTCGACATACTAAACCCCTTTGTTTTTTTTCAATATTTTCGACACACTACCCCCCCTTACGTATTTTTCGATATTTTCGACATACTAAACCCCTTTGTTTTTTTTCCACATTTTCGACACACTACCCCCCTTATGATTTTCGATATTTTCGACATACTAACCCCTTTGTTTTTTTTCCACATTTTCGACACACTACCCCCCCTTACGTATTTTTCGATATTTTCGACATACTAAACCCCTTTGTTTTTTTTCCACATTTTCGACACACTACCCCCCCTTACGTGTTTTCGATATTTTCGACATACTAACCCCTTTGTTTTTTTTCCACATTTTTGACACACTACCCCCCCTTACGTATTTTTCGATATTTTCGACATACTAACCCCTTTGTTTTTTTTCCACATTTTCGACACACTACCCCCCCTTACGTGTTTTCGATATTTTCGACATACTAAACCCCTTTGTTTTTTTTCAATATTTTCGACACACTACCCCCCCTTACGTATTTTTCGATATTTTCGACATACTAACCCCTTTGTTTTTTTTCCACATTTTCGACACACTACCCCCCCTTACGTATTTTTCGATATTTTCGACATACTAAACCCCTTTGTTTTTTTTTCACATTTTCGACACACTACCCCCCCTTACGTGTTTTCGATATTTTCGACATACTAAACCCCTTTGTTTTTTTTCAATATTTTCGACACACTACTCCCCCTTACGTATTTTTCGATATTTTCGACATACTAAACCCCTTTGTTTTTTTTCAATATTTTCGACACACTACCCCCCCTTACGTATTTTTCGATATTTTCGACATACTAACCCCTTTGTTTTTTTTCCACATTTTCGACACACTACCCCCCCTTACGTATTTTTCGATATTTTCGACATACTAAACCCCTTTGTTTTTTTTCACTATTTTCGACACACTACCCCCCCTTACGTATTTTTCGATATTTTCGACATACTAAACCCCTTTGTTTTTTTTCAATATTTTCGACACACTACCCCCCCTTACGTATTTTTCGATATTTTCGACATACTAACCCCTTTGTTTTTTTTCCACATTTTCGACACACTACCCCCCCTTACGTATTTTTCGATATTTTCGACATACTAAACCCCTTTGTTTTTTTTCAATATTTTCGACACACTACCCCCCCTTACGTATTTTTCGATATTTTCGACATACTAACCCCTTTGTTTTTTTTCCACATTTTTGACACACTACCCCCCCTTACGTGTTTTCGATATTTTCGACATACTAACCCCTTTGTTTTTTTTCCACATTTTCGACACACTACCCCCCCTTACGTATTTTTCGATATTTTCGACATACTAAACCCCTTTGTTTTTTTTCAATATTTTCGACACACTACCCCCCCTTACGTATTTTTCGATATTTTCGACATACTAACCCCTTTGTTTTTTTTCCACATTTTCGACACACTACCCCCCCTTACGTATTTTCGATATTTTCGACATACTAAACCCCTTTGTTTTTTTTCAATATTTTCGACACACTACTCCCCCTTACGTATTTTTCGATATTTTCGACATACTAACCCCTTTGTTTTTTTTCCACATTTTCGACACACTACCCCCCCTTACGTGTTTTCGATATTTTCGACATACTAACCCCTTTGTTTTTTTTCCACATTTTCGACACACTACCCCCCCTTACGTATTTTTCGATATTTTCGACATACTAAACCCCTTTGTTTTTTTTCAATATTTTCGACACACTACCCCCCCTTACGTATTTTTCGATATTTTCGACATACTAACCCCTTTGTTTTTTTTCCACATTTTCGACACACTACCCCCCCTTACGTATTTTCGATATTTTCGACATACTAAACCCCTTTGTTTTTTTTCAATATTTTCGACACACTACCCCCCTTACGTATTTTTCGATATTTTCGACATACTAACCCCTTTGTTTTTTTTCAATATTTTCGACACACTACTCCCCCTTACGTATTTTTCGATATTTTCGACATACTAACCCCTTTGTTTTTTTTCCACATTTTCGACACACTACCCCCCCTTACGTATTTTTCGATATTTTCGACATACTAACCCCTTTGTTTTTTTTCCACATTTTCGACACACTACCCCCCCTTACGTATTTTTCGATATTTTCGACATACTAACCCCTTTGTTTTTTTTCCACATTTTCGACACACTACCCCCCCTTACGTATTTTTCGATATTTTCGACATACTAAACCCCTTTGTTTTTTTTCAATATTTTCGACACACTACCCCCCCTTACGTATTTTTCGATATTTTCGACATACTAACCCCTTTGCTTTTTTTCCACATTTTCGACACACTACCCCCCCTTACGTGTTTTCGATATTTTCGACATACTAACCCCTTTGTTTTTTTTCCACATTTTCGACACACTACCCCCCCTTACGTATTTTTCGATATTTTCGACATACTAACCCCTTTGTTTTTTTTCCACATTTTCGACACACTACCCCCCCTTACGTATTTTCAATATTTTCGACATACTAAACCCCTTTGTTTTTTTTCAATATTTTCGACACACTACCCCCCTTACGTATTTTTCGATATTTTCGACATACTAAACCCCTTTGTTTTTTTTCAATATTTTCGACACACTACCCCCCCTTACGTATTTTTCGATATTTTCGACATACTAACCCCTTTGTTTTTTTTCCACATTTTCGACACACTACCCCCCCTTACGTATTTTTAGATATTTTCGACATACTAAACCCCTTTGTTTTTTTTCAATATTTTCGACACACTACCCCCCCTTACGTATTTTTCGATATTTTCGACATACTAACCCCTTTGTTTTTTTTCCACATTTTCGACACACTACCCCCCCTTACGTATTTTTCGATATTTTCGACATACTAACCCCTTTGTTTTTTTTCCACATTTTCGACACACTACCCCCCCTTACGTATTTTTCGATATTTTCGACATACTAAACCCCTTTGTTTTTTTTCAATATTTTCGACACACTACCCCCCGTTACGTATTTTTCGATATTTTCGACATACTAAACCCCTTTGTTTTTTTTCAATATTTTCGACACACTACCCCCCCTTACGTATTTTTCGATATTTTCGACATACTAACCCCTTTGTTTTTTTTCCACATTTTCGACACACTACCCCCCCTTACGTGTTTTCGATATTTTCGACATACTAAACCCCTTTGTTTTTTTTCAATATTTTCGACACACTACCCCCCCTTACGTATTTTTCGATATTTTCGACATACTAACCCCTTTGTTTTTTTTCCACATTTTCGACACACTACCCCCCCTTACGTGTTTTCGATATTTTCGACATACTAAACCCCTTTGTTTTTTTTCAATATTTTCGACACACTACTCCCCCTTACGTATTTTTCGATATTTTCGACATAGTAACCCCTTTGTTTTTTTTCCACATTTTCGACACAC
>NW_028283347.1:0-16179 GCF_059441175.1 Urocampus carinirostris
TTTTTGAGTTATGCAAGTTTTCATAAAAGTGTGACTTGCAGGCTGGAAAGCCCCATTTTTAAGCTTATCTGCGCCTGAAACGTCCCGAAAAAGCAATCATTTAATAATGACAATAACTTTGGAACCATGCATGCATAGAATCATAATTCTGCTTTCCTGGGTTGGAAATCTTCTGATTTTTCTATATTTAGTGCAGATTTGGTGAAAAAAGCTCAACTTTTTGAGTTATGCAAGTTTTCATAAAAGTGTGACTTGCAGGCTGGAAAGCCCCATTTTTAAGCTTATCTGCGCCTGAAACGTCCGAAAAAGCAATCATTTAATAATGACAATAACTTTTGAACCATGCATGCTAGAATCATAATTCTTGCTTTTCCTAGGTTGGAAATCTTCTGAATTTTCTATATTTAGTGCAGATTATGGTGAAAAAAGCTCAAGTTTTTGAGTTATGCAAGTTTTCATAAAAGTGTGACTTGCAGGCTGGAAAGCCCATTTTTGCACTTCTCTGAGCCTAAAACGTCCCGAAAAAGCAATCATTTAATAATGACAATAACTTTTGAACCATGCATGCTAGAATCATAAATCTTGCTTTCCTGGGTTGGAAATCTTCTGAATTTTCTATATTTAGTGCAGATTTGGTGAAAAAAGCTCAACTTTTTGAGTTATGCAAGTTTTCATAAAAGTGTGACTTGCAGGCTGTGGAAAGCCCATTTTTAAGCTTATCTGCGCCTCTGAAACGTCCGAAAAAGCAATCATTTAATAATGACAATAACTTTTGAACCATGCATGCTAGAATCATAATTCTTGCTTTCCTGGGTTGGAAATCTTCTGAATTTTCTATATTTAGTGCAGATTTGGTGAAAAAAGCTCAACTTTTTGAGTTATGCAAGTTTTCATAAAAGTGTGACTTGCAGGCTGGAAAGCCCATTTTTAAGCTTATCTGCGCCTGAAACGTCCGAAAAAGCAATCATTTAATAATGACAATAACTTTGGAACCATGCATGCTAGAATCATAATTCTTGCTTTTCTAGGTTGGAAATCTTCTGAATTTTCTATATTTAGTGCAGATTTGGTGAAAAAAGCTCAAGTTTTTTGAGTTATGCAAGTTTTCATAAAAGTGTGACTTGCAGGCTGGAAAGCCCATTTTTGCACTTCTCTGAGCCTAAAACGTCCGAAAAAGCAATCATTAATAATGACAATAACTTTTGAACCATGCATGCTAGAATCATAAATCTTGCTTCTCCTGGGTTGGAAATCTTCTGAATTTTCTATATTTAGTGCAGATTTGGTGAAAAAAGCTCAACTTTTTGAGTTATGCAAGTTTTCATAAAAGTGTGACTTGCAGGCTGGAAAGCCATTTTTTGCACTTCTCTGAGCCTAAAACGTCCGAAAAAGCAATCATTTAATAATGACAATAACTTTTGAACCATGCATGCATAGAATCATAATTCTTGCTTTCCTGGGTTGGAAATCTTCTGAATTTTCTATATTTAGTGCAGATTTGGGTGAAAAAAGCCTCAACTTTTTGAGTTATGCAAGTTTTCATAAAAGTGTGACTTGCAGGCTGGAAAGCCCATTTTTAAGCTTATCTGCGCCTGAAACGTCCCCGAAAAAGCAATCATTTAATAATGACAATAACTTTGGAACCATGCATGCTAGAATCATAATTCTTGCTTTTCTAGGTTGGAAATCTTCTGAATTTTCTATGTTTAGTGCAGATTTGGTGAAAAAAAGCTCAAGTTTTTGAGTTATGCAAGTTTTCATAAAAGTGTGACCTTGCAGGCTGGAAAGCCCATTTTTAAGCTTATCTGCGCCTGAAACATCCGAAAAGCAATCATTTAATAATGACAATAACTTTTGAACCATGCATGCTAGAATCATAATTCTTGCTTTCCTGGGTTGGAAATCTTCTGAATTTTCTATATTTAGTGCAGATTTGGTGAAAAAAGCTCAACTTTTTGAGTTATGCAAGTTTTCATAAAAGTGTGACTTGCAGGCTGGAAAGCCCACTTTTAAGCTTATCTGCGCCTGAAACGTCCACGAAAAAGCAATCATTTAATAATGACAATAACTTTGGAACCATGCATGCTAGAATCATAATTCTTGCTTTTCTAGGTTGGAAATCTTCTGAATTTTCCTATATTTAGTGCAGATTTGGTGAAAAAAGCTCAAGTTTTTGAGTTATGCAAGTTTCATAAAAGTGTGACCTTGCAGGCTGGGAAAGCCCATTTTTGCACTTCTCTGAGCCTAAAACGTCCGAAAAAGCAATCATTTAATAATGACAATAACTTTTGAACCATGCATGCTAGAATCATAAATCTTGCTTTCCTGGGTTGGAAATCTTCTGAATTTTCTATATTTAGTGCAGATTTGGTGAAAAAAGCTCAACTTTTTGAGTTATGCAAGTTTTCATAAAAGTGTGACTTGCAGGCTGGAAAGCCCATTTTTAAGCTTATCTGCGCCTGAAACGTCCGAAAAAGCAATCATTTAATAATGACAATAACTTTTGAACCATGCATGCTAGAATCATAATTCTTGCTTTCCTGGGTTGGAAATCTTCTGAATTTTCTATATTTAGTGCAGATTTGGTGAAAAAAGTTCAACTTTTTGAGTTATGCAAGTTTTCATAAAAGTGTGACTTGCAGGCTGGAAAGCCCATTTTTAAGCTTATCTGCGCCTGAAACGTCCGAAAAAGCAATCATTTAATAATGACAATAACTTTGGAACCATGCATGCTAGAATCATAATTCTTGCTTTTCTAGGTTGGAAATCTTCTGAATTTTCTATATTTAGTGCAGATTTGGTGAAAAAAGCTCAAGTTTTTGAGTTATGCAAGTTTTCATAAAAGTGTGACTTGCAGGCTGGAAAGCCCATTTTTGCACTTCTCTGAGCCTAAAACGTCCGAAAAAAGCAATCATTTAATAATGACAATAACTTTTTGAACCATGCATGCTAGAATCATAAATCTTGCTTTCCTGGGTTGGAAATCTTCTGAATTTTCTATATTTAGTGCAGATTTGGTGAAAAAAAGCTCAAGTTTTTGAGTTATGCAAGTTTTCATAAAAGTGTGACTTGCAGGCTGGAAAGCCCATTTTTAAGCTTATCTGCGCCTGAAACGTCACGAAAAAAGCAATCATTTAATAATGACAATAACTTTTGAACCATGCATGCTAGAATCATAATTCTTGCTTTCCTGGGTTGGAAATCTTCTGAATTTTCTATATTTAGTGCAGATTTGGTGAAAAAAGCTCAACTTTTTGAGTTATGCAAGTTTTCATAAAAGTGTGACTTGCAGGCTGGAAAGCCCATTTTTAAGCTTATCTGCGCCTGAAAACGTCCCACGAAAAAGCAATCATTTAATAATGACAATAACTTTGGAACCATGCATGCTAGAATCATAATTCTTGCTTTTCTAGGTTGGAAATCTTCTGAATTTTCTATATTTAGTGCAGATTTGGTGAAAAAAGCTCAAGTTTTTGAGTTATGCAAGTTTTCATAAAAGTGTGACTTGCAGGCTGGAAAGCCCATTTTTGCACTTCTCTGAGCCTAAAACGTCCGAAAAAGCAATCATTTAATAATGACAATAACTTTTGAACCATGCATGCTAGAATCATAAATCTTGCTTTCCTGGGTTGGAAATCTTCTGAATTTTCTATATTTAGTGCAGATTTGGTGAAAAAAAGCTCAACTTTTTGAGTTATGCAAGTTTTCATAAAGTGTGACTTGCAGGCTGGAAAGCCCATTTTTAAGCTTATCTGCGCCTGAAACGTCCGAAAAAGCAATCATTTAATAATGACAATAACTTTTGAACCATGCATGCTAGAATCATAAATCTTGCTTTCCTGGGTTGGAAATCTTCTGAATTTTCTATATTTAGTGCAGATTTGGTGAAAAAAGCTCAACTTTTTGAGTTATGCAAGTTTTCATAAAAGTGTGACTTGCAGGCTGAAAGCCCATTTTTAAGCTTATATGCGCCTGAAACGTCCGAAAAAGCAATCATTTAATAATGACAATAACTTTTGAACCATGCATGCTAGAATCATAATTCTTGCTTTCCTTGGGTTGGGAAATCTTCTGAATTTTCTATATTTAGTGCAGATTTGGTGAAAAAAGCTCAACTTTTTGAAGTTATGCAAGTTTTCATAAAAGTGTGACTTGCAAGGCCTGAAGCCCATTTTTAAGCTTATCTGCGCCTGAAACGTCCGAAAAAGCAATCATTTAATAATGACAATAACTTTGGAACCATGCATGCCTAGAATCATAATTCTTGCTTTCCTGGGTTGGAAATCTTCTGATTTTCTATATTTAGTGCAGATTTGGTGAAAAAAAGCTCAACTTTTTGAGTTATGCAAGTTTTCATAAAAGTGTGACTTGCAGGCTGTGGAAAGCCCATTTTTAAGCTTATCTGCGCCTGAAACGTCCGAAAAAGCAATCATTTAATAATGACAATAACTTTTGAACCATGCATGCTAGAATCATAATTCTTGCTTTCCTGGGTTGGAAATCTTCTGAATTTTCTATATTTAGTGCAGATTTGGTGAAAAAAGCTCAACTTTTTGAGTTATGCAAGTTTTCATAAAAGTGTGACTTGCAGGCTGGAAAGCCCATTTTTAAGCTTATCTGCGCCTGAAACGTCCGAAAAAGCAATCATTTAATAATGACAATAACTTTGGAACCATGCATGCTAGAATCATAATTCTTGCTTTTCTAGGTTGGAAATCTTCTGAATTTTCTATATTTAGTGCAGATTTGGTGAAAAAAGCTCAAGTTTTTGAGTTATGCAAGTTTTCATAAAAGTGTGACTTGCAGGCTGGAAAGCCCATTTTTGCACTTCTCTGAGCCTAAAACGTCCGAAAAAGCAATCATTTAATAATGACAATAACTTTTGAACCATGCATGCTAGAATCATAAATCTTGCTTTCCTGGGTTGGAAATCTTCTGAATTTTCTATATTTAGTGCAGATTTGGTGAAAAAAACTCAACTTTTTGAGTTATGCAAGTTTTCATAAAAGTGTGACTTGCAGGCTGGAAAGCCCATTTTTGCACTTCTCTGAGCCTAAAACGTCCGAAAAAGCAATCATTTAATAATGACAATAACTTTTGAACCATGCATGCTAGAATCATAATTCTTGCTTTCCTGGGTTGGAAATCTTCTGAATTTTCTATATTTAGTGCAGATTTGGTGAAAAAAGCTCAACTTTTTGAGTTATGCAAGTTTTCATAAAAGTGTGACTTGCAGGCTGGAAAGCCCATTTTTAAGCTTATCTGCGCCTGAAACGTCCGAAAAAGCAATCATTTAATAATGACAATAACTTTTGAACCATGCATGCTAGAATCATAATTCTTGCTTTCCTGGGTTGGAAATCTTCTGAATTTTCTATATTTAGTGCAGATTTGGTGAAAAAAGCTCAACTTTTTGAGTTATGCAAGTTTTCATAAAAGTGTGACTTGCAGGCTGGAAAGCCCATTTTTAAGCTTATCTGCGCCTGAAACGTCCGAAAAAGCAATCATTTAATAATGACAATAACTTTGGAACCATGCATGCTAGAATCATAATTCTTGCTTTCCTGGGTTGGAAATCTTCTGATTTTTCTATATTTAGTGCAGATTTGGTGAAAAAAGCTCAACTTTTTGAGTTATGCAAGTTTTCATAAAAGTGTGACTTGCAGGCTGGAAAGCCCATTTTTAAGCTTATCTGCGCCTGAAACGTCCGAAAAAGCAATCATTTAATAATGACAATAACTTTTGAACCATGCATGCTAGAATCATAATTCTTGCTTTTTTAGGTTGGAAATCTTCTGAATTTTCTATATTTAGTGCAGATTTGGTGAAAAAAGCTCAAGTTTTTGAGTTATGCAAGTTTTCATAAAAGTGTGACTTGCAGGCTGGAAAGCCCATTTTTGCACTTCTCTGAGCCTAAAACGTCCGAAAAAGCAATCATTTAATAATGACAATAACTTTTGAACCATGCATGCTAGAATCATAAATCTTGCTTTCCTGGGTTGGAAATCTTCTGAATTTTCTATATTTAGTGCAGATTTGGTGAAAAAAACTCAACTTTTTGAGTTATGCAAGTTTTCATAAAAGTGTGACTTGCAGGCTGGAAAGCCCATTTTTGCACTTCTCTGAGCCTAAAACGTCCGAAAAAGCAATCATTTAATAATGACAATAACTTTTGAACCATGCATGCTAGAATCATAATTCTTGCTTTCCTGGGTTGGAAATCTTCTGAATTTTCTATATTTAGTGCAGATTTGGTGAAAAAAGCTCAACTTTTTGAGTTATGCAAGTTTTCATAAAAGTGTGACTTGCAGGCTGGAAAGCCCATTTTTAAGCTTATCTGCGCCTGAAACGTCCGAAAAAGCAATCATTTAATAATGACAATAACTTTTGAACCATGCATGCTAGAATCATAATTCTTGCTTTCCTGGGTTGGAAATCTTCTGAATTTTCTATATTTAGTGCAGATTTGGTGAAAAAAGCTCAACTTTTTGAGTTATGCAAGTTTTCATAAAAGTGTGACTTGCAGGCTGGAAAGCCCATTTTTAAGCTTATCTGCGCCTGAAACGTCCGAAAAAGCAATCATTTAATAATGACAATAACTTTGGAACCATGCATGCTAGAATCATAATTCTTGCTTTCCTGGGTTGGAAATCTTCTGATTTTTCTATATTTAGTGCAGATTTGGTGAAAAAAGCTCAACTTTTTGAGTTATGCAAGTTTTCATAAAAGTGTGACTTGCAGGCTGGAAAGCCCATTTTTAAGCTTATCTGCGCCTGAAACGTCCGAAAAAGCAATCATTTAATAATGACAATAACTTTTGAACCATGCATGCTAGAATCATAATTCTTGCTTTTTTAGGTTGGAAATCTTCTGAATTTTCTATATTTAGTGCAGATTTGGTGAAAAAAGCTCAAGTTTTTGAGTTATGCAAGTTTTCATAAAAGTGTGACTTGCAGGCTGGAAAGCCCATTTTTGCACTTCTCTGAGCCTAAAACGTCCGAAAAAGCAATCATTTAATAATGACAATAACTTTTGAACCATGCATGCTAGAATCATAAATCTTGCTTTCCTGGGTTGGAAATCTTCTGAATTTTCTATATTTAGTGCAGATTTGGTGAAAAAAGCTCAACTTTTTGAGTTATGCAAGTTTTCATAAAAGTGTGACTTGCAGGCTGTGGAAAGCCCATTTTTAAGCTTATCTGCGCCTGAAACGTCCGAAAAAGCAATCATTTAATAATGACAATAACTTTTGAACCATGCATGCTAGAATCATAATTCTTGCTTTCCTGGGTTGGAAATCTTCTGAATTTTCTATATTTAGTGCAGATTTGGTGAAAAAAGCTCAACTTTTTGAGTTATGCAAGTTTTCATAAAAGTGTGACTTGCAGGCTGGAAAGCCCATTTTTAAGCTTATCTGCGCCTGAAACGTCCGAAAAAGCAATCATTTAATAATGACAATAACTTTGGAACCATGCATGCTAGAATCATAATTCTTGCTTTTCTAGGTTGGAAATCTTCTGAATTTTCTATATTTAGTGCAGATTTGGTGAAAAAAGCTCAAGTTTTTGAGTTATGCAAGTTTTCATAAAAGTGTGACTTGCAGGCTGGAAAGCCCATTTTTGCACTTCTCTGAGCCTAAAACGTCCGAAAAAGCAATCATTTAATAATGACAATAACTTTTGAACCATGCATGCTAGAATCATAAATCTTGCTTTCCTGGGTTGGAAATCTTCTGAATTTTCTATATTTAGTGCAGATTTGGTGAAAAAAGCTCAACTTTTTGAGTTATGCAAGTTTTCATAAAAGTGTGACTTGCAGGCTGGAAAGCCCATTTTTGCACTTCTCTGAGCCTAAAACGTCCGAAAAAGCAATCATTTAATAATGACAATAACTTTTGAACCATGCATGCTAGAATCATAATTCTTGCTTTCCTGGGTTGGAAATCTTCTGAATTTTCTATATTTAGTGCAGATTTGGTGAAAAAAGCTCAACTTTTTGAGTTATGCAAGTTTTCATAAAAGTGTGACTTGCAGGCTGGAAAGCCCATTTTTAAGCTTATCTGCGCCTGAAACGTCCGAAAAAGCAATCATTTAATAATGACAATAACTTTGGAACCATGCATGCTAGAATCATAATTCTTGCTTTTCTAGGTTGGAAATCTTCTGAATTTTCTATATTTAGTGCAGATTTGGTGAAAAAAGCTCAAGTTTTTGAGTTATGCAAGTTTTCATAAAAGTGTGACTTGCAGGCTGGAAAGCCCATTTTTAAGCTTATCTGCGCCTGAAACATCCGAAAAAGCAATCATTTAATAATGACAATAACTTTTGAACCATGCATGCTAGAATCATAATTCTTGCTTTCCTGGGTTGGAAATCTTCTGAATTTTCTATATTTAGTGCAGATTTGGTGAAAAAAGCTCAACTTTTTGAGTTATGCAAGTTTTCATAAAAGTGTGACTTGCAGGCTGGAAAGCCCACTTTTAAGCTTATCTGCGCCTGAAACGTCCGAAAAAGCAATCATTTAATAATGACAATAACTTTGGAACCATGCATGCTAGAATCATAATTCTTGCTTTTCTAGGTTGGAAATCTTCTGAATTTTCTATATTTAGTGCAGATTTGGTGAAAAAAGCTCAAGTTTTTGAGTTATGCAAGTTTTCATAAAAGTGTGACTTGCAGGCTGGAAAGCCCATTTTTGCACTTCTCTGAGCCTAAAACGTCCGAAAAAGCAATCATTTAATAATGACAATAACTTTTGAACCATGCATGCTAGAATCATAAATCTTGCTTTCCTGGGTTGGAAATCTTCTGAATTTTCTATATTTAGTGCAGATTTGGTGAAAAAAGCTCAACTTTTTGAGTTATGCAAGTTTTCATAAAAGTGTGACTTGCAGGCTGGAAAGCCCATTTTTAAGCTTATCTGCGCCTGAAACGTCCGAAAAAGCAATCATTTAATAATGACAATAACTTTTGAACCATGCATGCTAGAATCATAATTCTTGCTTTCCTGGGTTGGAAATCTTCTGAATTTTCTATATTTAGTGCAGATTTGGTGAAAAAAGTTCAACTTTTTGAGTTATGCAAGTTTTCATAAAAGTGTGACTTGCAGGCTGGAAAGCCCATTTTTAAGCTTATCTGCGCCTGAAACGTCCGAAAAAGCAATCATTTAATAATGACAATAACTTTGGAACCATGCATGCTAGAATCATAATTCTTGCTTTTCTAGGTTGGAAATCTTCTGAATTTTCTATATTTAGTGCAGATTTGGTGAAAAAAGCTCAAGTTTTTGAGTTATGCAAGTTTTCATAAAAGTGTGACTTGCAGGCTGGAAAGCCCATTTTTGCACTTCTCTGAGCCTAAAACGTCCGAAAAAGCAATCATTTAATAATGACAATAACTTTTGAACCATGCATGCTAGAATCATAAATCTTGCTTTCCTGGGTTGGAAATCTTCTGAATTTTCTATATTTAGTGCAGATTTGGTGAAAAAAGCTCAACTTTTTGAGTTATGCAAGTTTTCATAAAAGTGTGACTTGCAGGCTGGAAAGCCCATTTTTAAGCTTATCTGCGCCTGAAACGTCCGAAAAAGCAATCATTTAATAATGACAATAACTTTTGAACCATGCATGCTAGAATCATAATTCTTGCTTTCCTGGGTTGGAAATCTTCTGAATTTTCTATATTTAGTGCAGATTTGGTGAAAAAAGCTCAACTTTTTGAGTTATGCAAGTTTTCATAAAAGTGTGACTTGCAGGCTGGAAAGCCCATTTTTAAGCTTATCTGCGCCTGAAACGTCCGAAAAAGCAATCATTTAATAATGACAATAACTTTGGAACCATGCATGCTAGAATCATAATTCTTGCTTTTCTAGGTTGGAAATCTTCTGAATTTTCTATATTTAGTGCAGATTTGGTGAAAAAAGCTCAAGTTTTTGAGTTATGCAAGTTTTCATAAAAGTGTGACTTGCAGGCTGGAAAGCCCATTTTTGCACTTCTCTGAGCCTAAAACGTCCGAAAAAGCAATCATTTAATAATGACAATAACTTTGGAACCATGCATGCTAGAATCATAATTCTTGCTTTTCTAGGTTGGAAATCTTCTGAATTTTCTATATTTAGTGCAGATTTGGTGAAAAAAGCTCAAGTTTTTGAGTTATGCAAGTTTTCATAAAAGTGTGACTTGCAGGCTGGAAAGCCCATTTTTGCACTTCTCTGAGCCTAAAACGTCCGAAAAAGCAATCATTTAATAATGACAATAACTTTTGAACCATGCATGCTAGAATCATAAATCTTGCTTTCCTGGGTTGGAAATCTTCTGAATTTTCTATATTTAGTGCAGATTTGGTGAAAAAAGCTCAACTTTTTGAGTTATGCAAGTTTTCATAAAAGTGTGACTTGCAGGCTGGAAAGCCCATTTTTAAGCTTATCTGCGCCTGAAACGTCCGAAAAAGCAATCATTTAATAATGACAATAACTTTTGAACCATGCATGCTAGAATCATAATTCTTGCTTTCCTGGGTTGGAAATCTTCTGAATTTTCTATATTTAGTGCAGATTTGGTGAAAAAAGTTCAACTTTTTGAGTTATGCAAGTTTTCATAAAAGTGTGACTTGCAGGCTGGAAAGCCCATTTTTAAGCTTATCTGCGCCTGAAACGTCCGAAAAAGCAATCATTTAATAATGACAATAACTTTTGAACCATGCATGCTAGAATCATAATTCTTGCTTTCCTGGGTTGGAAATCTTCTGAATTTTCTATATTTAGTGCAGATTTGGTGAAAAAAGTTCAACTTTTTGAGTTATGCAAGTTTTCATAAAAGTGTGACTTGCAGGCTGGAAAGCCCATTTTTAAGCTTATCTGCGCCTGAAACGTCCGAAAAAGCAATCATTTAATAATGACAATAACTTTGGAACCATGCATGCTAGAATCATAATTCTTGCTTTTCTAGGTTGGAAATCTTCTGAATTTTCTATATTTAGTGCAGATTTGGTGAAAAAAGCTCAAGTTTTTGAGTTATGCAAGTTTTCATAAAAGTGTGACTTGCAGGCTGGAAAGCCCATTTTTGCACTTCTCTGAGCCTAAAACGTCCGAAAAAGCAATCATTTAATAATGACAATAACTTTTGAACCATGCATGCTAGAATCATAAATCTTGCTTTCCTGGGTTGGAAATCTTCTGAATTTTCTATATTTAGTGCAGATTTGGTGAAAAAAGCTCAACTTTTTGAGTTATGCAAGTTTTCATAAAAGTGTGACTTGCAGGCTGGAAAGCCCATTTTTAAGCTTATCTGCGCCTGAAACGTCCGAAAAAGCAATCATTTAATAATGACAATAACTTTTGAACCATGCATGCTAGAATCATAATTCTTGCTTTCCTGGGTTGGAAATCTTCTGAATTTTCTATATTTAGTGCAGATTTGGTGAAAAAAGCTCAACTTTTTGAGTTATGCAAGTTTTCATAAAAGTGTGACTTGCAGGCTGGAAAGCCCATTTTTAAGCTTATCTGCGCCTGAAACGTCCGAAAAAGCAATCATTTAATAATGACAATAACTTTGGAACCATGCATGCTAGAATCATAATTCTTGCTTTTCTAGGTTGGAAATCTTCTGAATTTTCTATATTTAGTGCAGATTTGGTGAAAAAAGCTCAAGTTTTTGAGTTATGCAAGTTTTCATAAAAGTGTGACTTGCAGGCTGGAAAGCCCATTTTTGCACTTCTCTGAGCCTAAAACGTCCGAAAAAGCAATCATTTAATAATGACAATAACTTTGGAACCATGCATGCTAGAATCATAATTCTTGCTTTTCTAGGTTGGAAATCTTCTGAATTTTCTATATTTAGTGCAGATTTGGTGAAAAAAGCTCAAGTTTTTGAGTTATGCAAGTTTTCATAAAAGTGTGACTTGCAGGCTGGAAAGCCCATTTTTGCACTTCTCTGAGCCTAAAACGTCCGAAAAAGCAATCATTTAATAATGACAATAACTTTTGAACCATGCATGCTAGAATCATAAATCTTGCTTTCCTGGGTTGGAAATCTTCTGAATTTTCTATATTTAGTGCAGATTTGGTGAAAAAAGCTCAACTTTTTGAGTTATGCAAGTTTTCATAAAAGTGTGACTTGCAGGCTGGAAAGCCCATTTTTAAGCTTATCTGCGCCTGAAACGTCCGAAAAAGCAATCATTTAATAATGACAATAACTTTTGAACCATGCATGCTAGAATCATAATTCTTGCTTTCCTGGGTTGGAAATCTTCTGAATTTTCTATATTTAGTGCAGATTTGGTGAAAAAAGTTCAACTTTTTGAGTTATGCAAGTTTTCATAAAAGTGTGACTTGCAGGCTGGAAAGCCCATTTTTAAGCTTATCTGCGCCTGAAACGTCCGAAAAAGCAATCATTTAATAATGACAATAACTTTGGAACCATGCATGCTAGAATCATAATTCTTGCTTTTCTAGGTTGGAAATCTTCTGAATTTTCTTTATTTAGTGCAGATTTGGTGAAAAAAGCTCAAGTTTTTGAGTTATGCAAGTTTTCATAAAAGTGTGACTTGCAGGCTGGAAAGCCCATTTTTGCACTTCTCTGAGCCTAAAACGTCCGAAAAAGCAATCATTTAATAATGACAATAACTTTTGAACCATGCATGCTAGAATCATAAATCTTGCTTTCCTGGGTTGGAAATCTTCTGAATTTTCTATATTTAGTGCAGATTTGGTGAAAAAAGCTCAACTTTTTGAGTTATGCAAGTTTTCATAAAAGTGTGACTTGCAGGCTGGAAAGCCCATTTTTAAGCTTATCTGCGCCTGAAACGTCCGAAAAAGCAATCATTTAATAATGACAATAACTTTTGAACCATGCATGCTAGAATCATAATTCTTGCTTTCCTGGGTTGGAAATCTTCTGAATTTTCTATATTTAGTGCAGATTTGGTGAAAAAAGCTCAACTTTTTGAGTTATGCAAGTTTTCATAAAAGTGTGACTTGCAGGCTGGAAAGCCCATTTTTAAGCTTATCTGCGCCTGAAACGTCCGAAAAAGCAATCATTTAATAATGACAATAACTTTGGAACCATGCATGCTAGAATCATAATTCTTGCTTTTCTAGGTTGGAAATCTTCTGAATTTTCTATATTTAGTGCAGATTTGGTGAAAAAAGCTCAAGTTTTTGAGTTATGCAAGTTTTCATAAAAGTGTGACTTGCAGGCTGGAAAGCCCATTTTTAAGCTTATCTGCGCCTGAAACGTCCGAAAAAGCAATCATTTAATAATGACAATAACTTTGGAACCATGCATGCTAGAATCATAATTCTTGCTTTTCTAGGTTGGAAATCTTCTGAATTTTCTATATTTAGTGCAGATTTGGTGAAAAAAGCTCAAGTTTTTGAGTTATGCAAGTTTTTATAAAAGTGTGACTTGCAGGCTGGAAAGCCCATTTTTGCACTTCTCTGAGCCTAAAACGTCCGAAAAAGCAATCATTTAATAATGACAATAACTTTTGAACCATGCATGCTAGAATCATAAATCTTGCTTTCCTGGGTTGGAAATCTTCTGAATTTTCTATATTTAGTGCAGATTTGGTGAAAAAAGCTCAACTTTTTGAGTTATGCAAGTTTTCATAAAAGTGTGACTTGCAGGCTGGAAAGCCCCATTTTTAAGCTTATCTGCGCCTGAAACGTCCGAAAAAGCAATCATTTAATAATGACAATAACTTTTGAACCATGCATGCTAGAATCATAATTCTTGCTTTCCTGGGTTGGAAATCTTCTGAATTTTCTATATTTAGTGCAGATTTGGTGAAAAAAGCTCAACTTTTTGAGTTATGCAAGTTTTCATAAAAGTGTGACTTGCAGGCTGGAAAGCCCATTTTTAAGCTTATCTGCGCCTGAAACGTCCGAAAAAGCAATCATTTAATAATGACAATAACTTTGGAACCATGCATGCTAGAATCATAATTCTTGCTTTCCTGGGTTGGAAATCTTCTGAATTTTCTATATTTAGTGCAGATTTGGTGAAAAAAGCTCAACTTTTTGAGTTATGCAAGTTTTCATAAAAGTGTGACTTGCAGGCTGGAAAGCCCATTTTTAAGCTTATCTGCGCCTGAAACGTCCGAAAAAGCAATCATTTAATAATGACAATAACTTATGAACCATGCATGCTAGAATCATAATTCTTGCTTTTCTAGGTTGGAAATCTTCTGAATTTTCTATATTTAGTGCAGATTTGGTGAAAAAAGCTCAAGTTTTTGAGTTATGCAAGTTTTCATAAAAGTGTGACTTGCAGGCTGGAAAGCCCATTTTTTGCACTTCTCTGAGCCTAAAACGTCCGAAAAAGCAATCATTTAATAATGACAATAACTTTTGAACCATGCATGCTAGAATCATAAATCTTGCTTTCATGGGTTGGAAATCTTCTGAATTTTCTATATTTAGTGCAGATTTGGTGAAAAAAGCTCAACTTTTTGAGTTATGCAAGTTTTCATAAAAGTGTGACTTGCAGGCTGTGGAAAGCCCATTTTTAAGCTTATCTGCGCCTGAAACGTCCGAAAAAGCAATCATTTAATAATGACAATAACTTTTGAACCGTGCATGCTAGAATCATAATTCTTGCTTTCCTGGGTTGGAAATCTTCTGAATTTTCTATATTTAGTGCAGATTTGGTGAAAAAAAGCTCAACTTTTTGAGTTATGCAAGTTTTCATAAAAGTGTGACTTGCAGGCTGGAAAGCCCATTTTTAAGCTTATCTGCGCCTGAAACGTCCGAAAAAGCAATCATTTAATAATGACAATAACTTTGGAACCATGCATGCTAGAATCATAATTCTTGCTTTTCTAGGTTGGAAATCTTCTGAATTTTCTATATTTAGTGCAGATTTGGTGAAAAAAGCTCAAGTTTTTGAGTTATGCAAGTTTTCATAAAAGTGTGACTTGCAGGCTGGAAAGCCCATTTTTGCAACTTCTCTGAGCCTAAAACGTCCGAAAAAGCAATCATTTAATAATGACAATAACTTTTGAACCATGCATGCTAGAATCATAAATCTTGCTTTCCTGGGTTGGAAATCTTCTGAATTTTCTATATTTAGTGCAGATTTGGTGAAAAAAGCTCAACTTTTTGAGTTATGCAAGTTTTCATAAAAGTGTGACTTGCAGGCTGGAAAGCCCATTTTTAAGCTTATCTGCGCCTGAAACGTCCGAAAAAAGCAATCATTTAATAATGACAATAACTTTTGAACCATGCATGCTAGAATCATAATTCTTGCTTTCCTGGGTTGGAAATCTTCTGAATTTTCTATATTTAGTGCAGATTTGGTGAAAAAAAGCTCAACTTTTTGAGTTATGCAAGTTTTCATAAAAGTGTGACTTGCAGGCTGGAAAGCCCATTTTTAAGCTTATCTGCGCCTGAAACGTCCGAAAAAGCAATCATTTAATAATGACAATAACTTTGGAACCATGCATGCTAGAATCATAATTCTTGCTTTTCTAGGTTGGAAATCTTCTGAATTTTCTATATTTAGTGCAGATTTGGTGAAAAAAGCTCAAGTTTTTGAGTTATGCAAGTTTTCATAAAAGTGTGACTTGCAGGCTGGAAAGCCCATTTTTAAGCTTATCTGCGCCTGAAACGTCCGAAAAAGCAATCATTTAATAATGACAATAACTTTGGAACCATGCATGCTAGAATCATAATTCTTGCTTTTCTAGGTTGGAAATCTTCTGAATTTTCTATATTTAGTGCAGATTTGGTGAAAAAAGCTCAAGTTTTTGAGTTATGCAAGTTTTTATAAAAGTGTGACTTGCAGGCTGGAAAGCCCATTTTTGCACTTCTCTGAGCCTAAAACGTCCGAAAAAGCAATCATTTAATAATGACAATAACTTTAGAACCATGCATGCTAGAATCATAAATCTTGCTTTCCTGGGTTGGAAATCTTCTGAATTTTCTATATTTAGTGCAGATTTGGTGAAAAAAAGCTCAACTTTTTGAGTTATGCAAGTTTTCATAAAAGTGTGACTTGCAGGCTGGAAAGCCCATTTTTAAGCTTATCTGCGCCTGAAACGTCCGAAAAAGCAATCATTTAATAATGACAATAACTTTTGAACCATGCATGCTAGAATCATAATTCTTGCTTTCCTGGGTTGGAAATCTTCTGAATTTTCTATATTTAGTGCAGATTTGGTGAAAAAAGCTCAACTTTTTGAG
>NW_028283348.1:5000-10000 GCF_059441175.1 Urocampus carinirostris
GCGCATATCCCCAAACACCGGCCCGATAATACGCGCACAATTCCCCAAACACCGGCGCGGATTTCAGCCACTATTGGCGGGCACAAGTCCCCCAACACTAGCCCGGGATTCAGCCACTAGTGGCGGGCACGATTCCCCAAACACCGGTCCGATAATACGCGCGCATATCCCCAAACACCGGCCCGATAATACGCGCACAATTCCCCAAACACCGGCCCGATAATACGCGCGCAATTCCCCAAACACCGGCCCGATAATACGCGCACATTTCCCCAAACACCGGCGCGGATTTCAGCCACTATTGGCGGGCACAAGTCCCCCAACACTAGCCCGGGATTCAGCCACTATTGGCGGGCACAAGTCCCCCAACACTAGCCCGGGATTCAGCCACTAGTGGCGGGCACGATTCCCCAAACACCGGCCCGGCGCTGAGTATATGGCCTCCGAAAGGCCCATACATTCAGACGGGTCCATGTATTTTCAACGACAGCAGCAGTACCGCCAAAATCCATGCAGCGGCGCTGGATTTATGGCCTCCGAAAGGCCCATTCATTCAGACGGGTCCATGTATTTTCAGCGACAGCCGCAGTACCGCCAAAATCCATGCAGAGGCGCTGAGTTTATGGCCTCCGAAAGGCCCATTCATTCAGACGGGTCCATGTATTTTCAGCGACAGCAGCAGTACCGCCAAAATCCATGCAGCGGCGCTGTATTTATGGCCTCCGAAAGGCCCATTCATTACCAACGGGGCTGCAGTAGCATCCCGCGGCCACGCAGGGGCAGATATTGTGAGGGAATTACATGGTAGTGGACGGAGCGCCCATGCATTTCCAATGGGAGTGCAGTACCTCAAAAATCCGCTCCAAGCCACCGAACTTGAGGGCCCGACGTTCCCTCAACACTAGCCCAGTGCAATCGACATTTCGTTCTGTGTACATTGTTACACAGAATGACAATACAAGGGAATTATTATTATTATTATTATTATTATGTATTCAGCCACTAGTGGCGGGCACAATACCCCAAACACTGGCCCGGCGCTGGCTGAGTTTATGGCCTCTGAAAGGCCCATACATTCAGACGGGTCCATGTATTTTCAGTTTTCCGTAGCAGGTGTGATTGTTTGTTTAATTAGGTAGTTTGTGTTGGTGACGGTGTTCCTAACTGTGGTGGCTTGTTTGTAGAATGTGGGGCCCTGCGTTTGTGTTATGTTGATTTCTGGTAATTTACTTTTTACTAAGTAGTCTTTCAGGTTTTTGTTTCTTTTAAAGGCTGAGATGATTTTGTAATCTTGGATTATGCTTGTGTTCTGTAGTGTCTGATTTATATTTTGTCCATTCATTCAGACGGGTCCATGTATTTTCAGCGACAGCCGCAGTACCGCCAAAATCCATGCAGCGGCGCTGGATTTATGGCCTCCGAAAGGCCCATTCATTCAGACGGGTCCATGTATTTTCAGCGACAGCCGCAGTACCGCCAAAATCCATGCAGAGGCGCTGAGTTTATGGCCTCCGAAAGGCCCATTCATTCAGACGGGTCCATGTATTTTCAACGACAGCCGCAGTACCGCCAAAATCCATGCAGCGGCGCTGTATTTATGGCCTCCGAAAGGCCCATTCATTCCCAACGGGGCAGCAGTAGCATCGCGCGGCCACGCGGGGGCAGATATTGTGAGGGAATTACATTGTAGTGGACGGAGCGCCCTTGCATTTCCAATGGGAGTGCAGTACCTCAAAAATCCGCTCCAAGCCACCGAACTTGAGGGCCCGACGTTCCCTCAACACTAGCCCAGTGCAATCGACATTTCGTTCTGTGTACATTGTTACACAGAATGACAATACAAGGGAATTATTATTATTATTATTATTATTATGTATTCAGCCACTAGTGGCGGGCACAATACCCCAAACACTGGCCCGGCGCTGGCTGAGTTTATGGCCTCCGAAAGGCCCATACATTCAGACGGGTCCATGTATTTTCAGTTTTCCGTAGCAGGTGTGATTGTTTGTTTAATTAGGTAGTTTGTGTTGGTGACGGTGTTCCTAACTGTGGTGGCTTGTTTGTAGAATGTGGGGCCCTGCGTTTGTGTTATGTTGATTTCTGGTAATTTACTTTTTACTAAGTAGTCTTTCAGGTTTTTGTTTCTTTTAAAGGCTGAGATGATTTTGTAATCTTGGATTATGCTTGTGTTCTGTAGTGTCTGATTTATATTTTGTCCATTCATTCAGACGGGTCCATGTATTTTCAGCGACAGCCGCAGTACCGCCAAAATCCATGCAGCGGCGCTGAGTTTATGGCCTCCGAAAGGCCCATTCATTCAGACGGGTCCATGTATTTTCAGCGACAGCCGCAGTACCGCCAAAATCCATGCAGCGGCGCTGGGTTTATGGAATCCGAAAGGCCCATTCATTCAGACGGGTCCATGTATTTTCAACGACAGCCGCAGTACCGCCAAAATCCATGCAGCGGCGCTGTATTTATGGCCTCCGAAAGGCCCATTCATTCCCAACGGGGCAGCAGTAGCATCGCGCGGCCACGCGGGGGCAGATATTGTGAGGGAATTACATTGTAGTGGACGGAGCGCCCATGCATTTCCAATGGGAGTGCAGTACCTCAAAAATCCGCTCCAAGCCACCGAACTTGAGGGCCCGACGTTCCCTCAACACTAGCCCAGTGCAATCGACATTTCGTTCTGTGTACATTGTTACACAGAATGACAATACAAGGGAATTATTATTATTATTATTATTATTATGTATTCAGCCACTAGTGGCGGGCACAATACCCCAAACACTGGCCCGGCGCTGGCTGAGTTTATGGCCTCCGAAAGGCCCATACATTCAGACGGGTCCATGTATTTTCAGTTTTCCGTAGCAGGTGTGATTGTTTGTTTAATTAGGTAGTTTGTGTTGGTGACGGTGTTCCTAACTGTGGTGGCTTGTTTGTAGAATGTGGGGCCCTGCGTTTGTGTTATGTTGATTTCTGGTAATTTACTTTTTACTAAGTAGTCTTTCAGGTTTTTGTTTCTTTTAAAGGCTGAGATGATTTTGTAATCTTGGATTATGCTTGTGTTCTGTAGTGTCTGATTTATATTTTGTCCATTCATTCAGACGGGTCCATGTATTTTCAGCGACAGCCGCAGTACCGCCAAAATCCATGCAGCGGCGCTGAGTTTATGGCCTCCGAAAGGCCCATTCATTCAGACGGGTCCATGTATTTTCAGCGACAGCCGCAGTACCGCCAAAATCCATGCAGCGGCGCTGGGTTTATGGAATCCGAAAGGCCCATTCATTCAGACGGGTCCATGTATTTTCAACGACAGCCGCAGTACCGCCAAAATCCATGCAGCGGCGCTGTATTTATGGCCTCCGAAAGGCCCATTCATTCCCAACGGGGCAGCAGTAGCATCGCGCGGCCACGCGGGGGCAGATATTGTGAGGGAATTACATTGTAGTGGACGGAGCGCCCATGTATGGCCAATGCATTTCCAATGGGAGTGCAGTACCTCAAAAATCCGCTAGAGGGCCCCGAACTTGAGGGCCCGGCGTTCCCTCAAGTGCCGATTTTATACCCCCTTCTCCAGCCGACAGCCAGAATTATATTAGGGACTCGCAATTTTGAGAGGTGAGCACCAGGGCTAATCAGCGGCCACCCGTGACCATTGAGTCCGACAGAGCAGAGGCTAGGGGCGGCCTCGCATCTCGCAATTACCGAGGGAAGATGCCGGTTCTCGAAAAATTTCTAAGTTTTTCAAATTTTAAAGTATTGAAGTATTTAGGGCGCTTCCCGCGGCCCTGGCTTTTGCATGTACCCCTCTAAGCTCCGGTTCTCGAAAAATGTCTAAGTTTTTCAAACTTTAAAGTATTGAAGCCGGACTTCCGCGGAGGCTGACAGGGGGCCTCCATCGAAGCACCCTTCACCCCCGGGTGAGCCGGCGTCGGCCCACGGGCCTGCCGGTTCCCCAACTGAGCGATTGGCACACGAGACCCGCCTCGGAGGGCCCACGTCGGCCGGCGCAAGCCGGTGTTCGGGCGTGCGGCTCCTCCGGCTTTGCGGGTCAAGCTCCAGCGCCGAGGATACTAGGCAAACGTTGGGCCCCCCCGAGCCGAGTGGATACCCGCCTCAGAAAGAGCTGGGGCGGTACGTACGGACGGCCTCACTAAGAGGGAACGGAAGCTACTAAAGCACACGTATAACTGTCCGATGTGCGAACGAAAGTGAGGCCGGACGAATCCGATACGAGTTACGAGTGAGGCGGGATCCACGGCTGGCACTCGCGGGGCCCTCTTGCGAAACCATGCCTCGGCGTGAACCTTTTGGCGGCAGAACCAAGACGAACCGAGGTCGAGCTTCCGTCTCGAGCCACACCCAGACGTCCGACCGTCGCGGAGCCCGACGCCACGCGTGCTAGGGCTCCGCGCGAAACATCGTTTCACGACACCCGCTCGTCAGCCCGTCCGAACGTATACGAGTGTCGCGCGGCCCCCCGGGCCCGGCTGTAGCCACAGCCTCGTCCCGGACCAGGGCCGCACCGCCACCAGCAGCGCCCCCCCGGCGGCAGACGCACTCTGGTTGATCCTGCCAGTAGCATATGCTTGTTTTCAAGATTAAGCCATGCATGTCTAAGTACGAATGGCCAGTACAGTGAAACTGCGAACGGCTCATTAAATCAGTTATGGTTCCTTTGATCGCTCCACCGTTACTTGGATAACTGTGGCAAATCCAGAGCTAATACATGCAAACGAGCGCCGACTCGCGGGCGGGGCTCCGGCCTCGCCCCGGGGACGCGTGCATTTATCAGACACAAAAACCCACGCGGTGTCCGGCGGGCGGGGGCTCAGCCGTCGCGCGCGTCCCCCGCGTCCGGCCTCCGCCTCTCCGGGCGGGGGCGTAAGCGGCGCGGGCGGCTCCGCGCGCGCCGGTCCTCGTTCCGCCGGCCCGGCCCCCCCTTTGTGTTGACTCAGGATAACCTCGTGCCGATCGCTCGCCCACCCGAGGCG
>NW_028283348.1:12500-15983 GCF_059441175.1 Urocampus carinirostris
GGGTCCGGGTAGGAGACGCCGGGGGCCGGCCTCAGCGCCGAGCCCCCGACCTACCCGGCGAGTCCGGTCGCCGAGTCGTGTCAGGCCCGAGCGGGAGACGCCGGGCGCCGGCCTCAGCGCCGAGCGCCCGACCTACCCGGGCCGACGCACGTCTCGGGCGCCGTCGCGGCCCCGAGCGGGAGACGCCGGGCGCCGGCCTCAGCGCCGCGCGCCCGACCCGCTCGGCTCGTCGCGGCGTCGCGCGTATCGCGCCCGTCGGTAACCGCGCCGCGGGTTAGGGGCTCGCTCGCGGGAGCGACCGAACGGCACCCGCGGCGCGTTCGTCTCCGGTACAAACCCTGTCGTGAATTTGTCTCCGATCGTCCCGGGCGGACGTAAAAGGGCCCAAACGTACGACTCTTAGCGGTGGATCACTCGGCTCGTGCGTCGATGAAGAACGCAGCTAGCTGCGAGAACTAATGTGATTTGCAGGACACATTGATCATCGACACTTTGAACGCACATTGCGGCCCCGGTTTTACCCCGGGGCCACGCCTGTCTGAGCGGCGCTTTCCAATCGATCGGACGCGGGCCGGGCCCTCCGCGACATTCCGCCGGTCCGTCCGGCGGGTGGCGCGAGAACCCGGTCCGCGCGGGCGAGGCTCGGGCCCTCCGCGACATTCCGCCGGTCCGCCCGGCGGGTGGCGCGCGACCCGTGTCCCCGCCCACTCCGCGGCTGGGGTTTCGCAGGGACCCCCGTCCCTTCGTACCCTCAAATACAGACTCGGGCGGCGCTCCGTGTCCGTCCGCCCGTCGGTGTCGCGCGTCCGCGCGTCCGGAGGTGCTTCTCGGCTGCCGGTGAGTACGGCTGGTACTTAGCATACCGAGAAGGTGCTCCGCGCGCGCGGCTCCGCGCGGCGGCCCGTATGGCGGCGGCGCTCGGCGCCCTCCTCAGGTAAAGGTCCCGGTCGGCGCCTCGGCGTCCGTCCGCCCGTCGGTGTCGCGTGTCCGTGCGGCGCGGGGCTGCTCTCGGCGAGGGTCGCCGAGCAAGCGGATCCCCGCACGGATCACAACGGCCGTATGGCGGCGGCGCCGGTCCCGGCGCCGGCCCCGACCGCACAGCTCTACGCGCACGCCCTCAGATCAGACGAGACGACCCGCTGAATTTAAGCATATTACTAAGCGGAGGAAAAGAAACTAACCAGGATTCCCTCAGTAGCGGCGAGCGAAGAGGGAAAAGCCCAGCGCCGAATCCCCGCCCTGCGGTAGGGCGAGGGAAATGTGGCGTACGGAAGGCCGCTTTAGCCCGGCGCCGCTCGGGGGCCCGAGTCCTTCTGATAGAGGCTCAGCCCAGGGACGGTGTGAGGCCGGTAGCGGCCCCCGGCTCGCCGGGGCGAGGCCTTCTCGGAGTCGGGTTGCTTGTGAATGCAGCCCAAAGCGGGTGGTAAACTCCATCTAAGGCTAAATACTGGCACGAGACCGATAGTCGACAAGTACCTTGAGGGAAAGTTGAAAAGAACTTTGAAGAGAGAGTTCAACAGGGCGTGAAACCGTTAAGAGGTAAACGGGTGGGGCCCGCGCAGTCTGCTCGGGGGACTCAACCCGGCGGCGCCAGGGCGGCCGGTCGGTCGGCGCGGCGGTCGCGTCCCGTCCCCGGTTCCCGCTCCCCCTCGGGGGACGGGGCCGGGGCGGGCGCGGCCACGCGCCCCGGTCCGGACGTCCGCCGCCGGGCGCACTTCCCCCGTTGCGGTGCGCCGCGACCGGCTCCGGTTCGGCTTGGAAGGGCCCGGGACGACGGTGGCGCGGGGTGTCCCGCCTCCCGCTTTCGGGCGGGAGGGCCTGCGGCCCCCGCGCTCTATAGCGTCCCCCGCTCCGACCTCGCCGGAACGCCCCGGGGCCGCGGACAAAAGTACTCACTGCGCCTTCCGGGCCCTCGCGCCCGGACGGGACCCCCTCGCCCCCGCCGCGCCTCCTCGGCCGGCCGCGCACTGTCCGCAGTGCGCGGTCGCCGTGGCGCGGCGTCCCGGGCGGGGACCGGTCCACGAGAGTGGCGTCAAGGGGTCAGCGGCGAAGTCGGCTACCCACCCGACCCGTCTTGAAACACGGACCAAGAAGTCTAACGCACGCGCGAGTCCGAGGGCACGAACGAAACCCGACGGCGCAATGAAAGTGAGGGGCCGGCGCGCGCCGGCCCGCGGTGGGATCCCGGCCCTACGGGGTGGCAGACTAAACCGGGCGCACCACCGGCCCGCCTCGCCCGCCGCGTCGGGGAGGTGGAGCCTGAGCGCGTGCGATAGGACCCGAAAGATGGTGAACTATGCCCGGGCAGGGCGAAGTCAGAGGAAACTCTGCTGGAGGCCCGCAGCGGTCCTGACGTGCAAATCGGTCGTCCGACCCGGGTATAGGGGCGAAAGACTAATCGAACCATCTAGTAGCTGGTTCCTTCCGAAGTTTCCCTCAGGATAGCTGGCGCTCGCAAAAAGCAGTTTTATCCGGTAAAGCCCATGACTAGAGGCCGCGGGGCCGAAACGATCTCAACCTATTCTCAAACTTTAAATGGGTAAGGGGCCCGGCTCGCTGGAATGGAGCCGGGCGTGGAATGCGAGCGCCCAGTGGGCCACTTTTGGTAAGCAGAACTGGCGCTGCGGGATGAACCGAACGCCGGGTTAAGGCGCCCGATGCCGACGCTCATCAGACCCCAGAAAAGGTGTTGGTTGATATAGACAGCAGGACGGTGGCCATGGAAGTCGGAATCCGCTAAGGAGTGTGTAACAACTCACCTGCCGAATCAACTAGCCCTGAAAATGGATGGCGCTGGAGTGTCGGGCCCACACCCGGCCGTCGCGTGCAGAGAGAGAGAGCTGCCTTACGCCGCGACGAGTAGGAAGGCCGCCGCGGTGAGCACGGAAGCCTTGGGCGCGAGCCCGGGTGGAGCCGCCGCGGGTGCAGATCTTGGTGGTAGTAGCAAATATTCAAACGAGAGCTTTGAAGGCCGAAGTGGAGAAGGGTTCCATGTGAACAGCAGTTGAACATGGGTCAGTCGGTCCTAAGGTATGGGCGAAGGCCGGACAGAAAGGCGGGGCGATGACCTAAGTCGCCCCGGTCTACCGAAAGGGGATCGGGTTAAGATCCCCGGACCTGGATGAGCGGAGATTGGCGCGGCGGGTCCCGGTCGACGTCTCCCCCCTCCGCCGTCTTCCGCCCCGCTCCCCGCCGCGGTCGTTACGCCGCCCCCTTCAGGGGGTGGTGCGGGCGACCCTGGGGTTCGGGGCGTGGGCGGCGGTTGGGGTGCGGCGGCCGGCCCTCGCGCCCAGTGCGGTAACGCAAACGATCCCGGAGAAGCCGGCGGGAGCCCCGGGGAGAGTTCTCTTTTCTCAGTGAAGGGCAGGGCGCCCTGGAATGGGTTCGCCCCGAGATAGGGGCCCGTGCCCTGGAAAGCGTCGCGGCTCCTGCGACGTCCGGTGAGTCCCCGCCGGCCCTTGAAAATCCGGGGGAGAAGGTGTA
>NW_028283349.1:0-15303 GCF_059441175.1 Urocampus carinirostris
GAATACATGAATCAGCATTTTGTCGGTTATGCATTGCATTAAAGTCAGATTATTAACGCAACTTGCCAGATGTACATCATTTTTTTTACAAAATGAATGCGATGTGCTTGACTACAGTCAAGTGGGACAGAAAACCATGAGATTATGAATACACATTTTTGCAGTTAAATAACACATGTTGGAATTTAAAAGTGAATCTTGTTGGATTAGAGAACTCATTAAAAGCATAGCATTCCCCCATTTTAGGGCTTGGAAATGGGGAAAAATGTGTGTGAGTAAATAATTGCAATATTCCTCTACTTAGTGCATTAATGTATGTGGGCAAAACTTGGAATTCTAGCGGGACTGGAAGTCATTGCCTGACAATACAGAAGTACAGTGACCCCTGCAGTCCAAAGGATGAAGAAAAATTAAGAAATGGTTTAGAAGAGGCTAGACTAGACTAAACTAAAATAGAATGGTCTTTGTTATATCAACGTTGTGAAACATTGAATGTAAAGAGATTAGGCATTGCACTCCAGGATAAAACATATAAAAATAAATATTTTGAAGAGAAAAAAGACAAAAGATTATCAGGATAAATAGACAAAAAAATCATTACAATGTAGTAATCACAAAAAAACTGGGCTAAGTTATAATGATAATAATGATAATAATAATAATAATAATAATGCAATGAAAAAGAATAGTGCATTGTAACATTAGTGCAATTAAGATAAGTGCACAAATGTAGCAGTTAAATGTGACCGTGGAGGGATGGATGAACTATGTCATGGGATTGTCAAAAATTTACTGAATTGAGTATGAATGAATACAGAAGTTTCCAAAATATTAAAATGAATGGAAATTGAACTGAGGAACTCGGTATTTTGAGTACTAAATGTGAAGATGGTAAATGGTAAAAAGATAAGTTCTGAAAATGATGAGTTGCTAATGATCTGCACATATTGAGTCCAAAAGGTGATATAAATACCTGAGCTGCGTTTTCAGTTCATTGAAGCGCGGCCTTTTGCTTGGATCGTACGACCAACACTTGGTCATCAAGCTGTACAGCGTAGGCGGGCACTGCGGAGGCATGGCGAGCCGTTCACCATTCTCAATCCTTCCAATGACATCATTGTTTTTTACACCTTGGAAAGGCTTGATGCCATACATCAAAATTTCCCACATACAGACACCTGAGTTAAGCCAGAGAAAGAAACAAAGACAATTAGAGTAAACAGTGAGCAAATTAATCTTGTTCAAATGTAAATCATTTTCAATTTTAGAATAGTGCATTAATCAGAACTTACCAAACATCCAAACATCACTGGCTGTTGTAAATCTTCTAAAGTTGATTGACTCAGGAGCCATCCATTTGATGGGAAGTTTACCCTTTGAGGCTGAGAGAGAAAAAAAAACATAAAACAAAGAAATTCTCTACCTATTGTGTGCAAGTTTCCAGTTGAGCGGGCCCAATAAAAAAGTGGCATTCTGACCTTTGTAGTAAGAGCTATCCTCCATGTACCGTGACAGACCAAAATCTCCCAGCTTCACACAGTCTACAGTTGATACTAGGACGTTCCGTGCCGCTATATCCCTAAATAAAAACGCATATATTGTTAGAGCAGTAAATGGCAATTATTTGGAATCTTCCAGTCCTATTTTGCCTCAAAGATTTAAATTTAAACTTAAGTGATTCAAAGCAGGACTGAAGTTTTTATTTGGTACGTAACACCCCCCCAAAATAGTCATTTAAAATAACTAAATAGGTTAAAAAAAAACTGCAGTTCAGGCAACACACCTGTGCACAAAGCGTTTACTCTCGAGGTAGGCCAAAGCTGTGCTGAGCTGGTAGGAGTACAGGATGAGTGTGGCCAGGTCTAGACTATACTTCCTCACTTGCAGGAAAGAACGCAACTACGCAAGCACAAATCAAAAAAACATTTTGAAGTAATGCCAACAATGACAAGTAATTGACAAACCTGTTAGTTATCTTACCTCTCCAAGTGTGCAAAGCTCCATGATGATCCAGACTGGATTCTCAGTAATAACGCCCATTAGCTTCACAATGTGAGGATGGTCAAACTGCCGCATGGTTACTTGACAAGGTGACAATATGACTTTTTAACAAAACATTCCTAACAACAAGTAACAACATCAACATTACACACACACTTTGAAAGCTTACGTGCTTCTTGGAGAAATTTCTCCCTAACGCTGTCTGATGTTGAGTTCTTACACGTCTTCACTGCCACAGACAATCCTGGGTTCTCCTGCAAGATACGAACACATCTAAATATTTTAAAGCGCTTTAATTACCAAATGGTATGAAGAAAGCCGTGTGTAAGTTGTGGTTATCATTATACATACACTGATTCTCCAAAGTCCAAATAAAAGTATTATGATAAAGTCCCATAAATATACTACTGTCAAATAAAAATTTTGTGTGGTGATCAAAAATAAAAAAAAAAAAATTCAAGGACTAACTGTAATTTTTTATTGCTTGTTTGCGATAGTGCATCCATCAACCGTCTTCCTGCTTTCTTTCCCAGCTTTACCATTCTACTAATATAACACCTGCCACACCTATATTAAATAGCCAATGAATTATGTTAATCTCAGAAGGCTGTCGACCGGACATGCAATTACCAATATTTCATGCTTATAATAATAATAATAATTTCCTTTGTATTGTCATTCTTTGTAACAATGTACACAGACTGAAATGTCGATACACCTGACCCGTTGTAGCGAGCCGATGCAGCCGCAGCCAACAGAGGGCGCCGCCATTTTACCAATGTTATAAGTCTTAGGTATGACTCGGCCGAGGCGCGAACCAGCGACCTCCCAGTCTCAAAGCGGGCGCCCTACCATCTAGGCTACTGAGCTGGTGTTGTTGTATTGTCTGTTGATACCCTTGCAACATCCATTGCAGCCTGGTCATCCTGGAAGAGGGATAACCTCGTTGAGGCCCTTCTCAAGGTTTCTTCATTTTCCTAATCCTGAGGTTTTTGAGTTTTTCCTTGCCCTCATGTAGGTTTTAGATCATGGTGTAATAGTATTCCGTAGTCTGTTCAGCCCGTTGAGATTTTGTGATTAAGGGCTATACAGATAAACATTACTTGACTTGAGGTTTCTTCTGGACATGTCCAAATCATTGCTCCATTCTTAATCCTCTAGTTTAAATCCTAACCATTCTATTCACTCCCAAAATAAAACCACATTCAAACCACTTTATTTCTAATGAATGTGATTGCAAATTTGCGTCCAATTCAAAAAATGTTGTCGCTAAAGACAAGAGGATCAAAAATTCACTGAGTGTGTCATGTTAATTTAATGGTTAAGGGATTCAGATTACTCTCTGAAAGAATCAAATTAACTGAAGACACGGCATCATTCAAAGTGGAGTGTACTGAAAAGAATGGGTAATAAAATCCTCCTTTGCCAAAAACTCTTTGAAATTTGTAGTACACAATTGTGTCCCTTGGTTCTGTTGTGAATGTCTGCAAGTGTCCAGAATAAAGGTCTTTTTGGTACAAAAATGACAAGGCACCAAACAATTACTCTATACAAGCTAGATAACCCGCTGTCTCATCTACATTAATGCCTTGCAGCATCTCATTCAATGACATTGCCCAACATATAAACTGCACAATAAATTTGATGTAAAATCAAACTTTACAATTTATACTAAGGCGTTTATGTATGCTTACCGGGCTGAGGTAGACTCCTTGGTGGACGTCCCCAAACTGTCCCTCACCTATGCAGCGCCCCAATTCAATGCATTCCCGTTGAATTTCATAGTCCTGTGCTGGATACACAATATATTGTGAACACAAGCACACACAGAGACAAGTGAAGACAATTGGAACCAAACATGCATATATCCACACACACAAACTAAGCTTGACAGAGCACAGTGCAGTGACTTGTCATTTGCACGTGATTACCAGTATCTGAGCAGATTATTCTATTGTACGCAGAAACGATATGTGGTGGTAACAGGTTTAACAGTGGATTATTTATCAAATAATTAATTTGCATGTCTACTCTGGCAAGCTTTGTAGCAGTCTGCATGCAACATCAGCATCAGCAATACAAACTGCGCAGGCCACAAATCGAACTTTAAATTCATGACATATCAAAAAAACTTTACACTGCATGTTTTTAATCAGGTGAAAAACACAAAACGATTGTGTAGCTGAGTAAGACATATTTGACCATTGCTGATTTCTATCAGATTAATTGCAAACATAAAAATACATTCCTTTACTATTCTTATATCCCAACGGATGACACAAAATGTTCCCTTGGAGTGATGATACAAATGTGAACAGAAAGAGAAGAGTTAGGGGTAACAGATAACAGTAAAAAAAATTCTTTCGTTCATTTACTGTTGCAGGCAAACAATGAAGGAAGATCACGAGCATCACCAAAAATCAAAGTATCACCACAACTAGTCAAATGGTATGTTTAAATTATTACCTTGATCTAGTCCATAGTATTCTAGGGAAATTGGTATTTGAATGATAGGAGAAAAAAATAACTAACTGTGAGAACAACAAAAAAACATACTTGGAATATTTCAGCAGTTGCTAAATTGAACCCCAAAGCCCACAAAAAAAAAATTGAGATGTCAAAACGTTCAATCGTAAGTATTAAGATGTAGGAAAGAGAGGTGCTGTTCTACACATCACACTTTACTAATCAACATACATTTTGATATATCCTGTCTAAGTATATACGGATATGCCCATTGTAAAAAGGTCAATTAGTGTTGAGGAAAATTCTTACTTCATGTCGTGAAAGAGAAATACTAATAATTTTGATGGGAAAAAGGATGTTTGAAAATGCCTATGCAAATACTAGAAATTAGAACATTTATAATTAAATTGATCAGAGTAAGCTACATCCACCGACTTTGAACCGTGAAAAAGTACAGCTATTAGTCAAGACGAGCTTTGAAAAGCTGTGGAAACATAGGAGTTATATCTGTGGAGCCTTATGGTGGGTTTAACTGTGACAACACTAAATCAGAAAGTCCTTGTAAATTATGTATGTAAAACTGCAGCAACACAGATTAAACCATCCATCATGCAATTTTAATCATCAAACAAGTTTGATCGAATCCACTAATTTAAGCATTATTTGTTCAAATAAACTGGGGTACTGTTGATTTACTTACTTGAAGGCATTGTGTAAGTGTCCTCCTCATCTATGATCTCAGCATAGTCATCAGTTTCTGTAGAGCCAAAAAGGTAAAATGACAAAAAGAATATTTGAGACAAAAATGACGACTCAGAAAGTTTTACAGAAAAAAAAATATCACCATAAAATGCAGTAGAGTACACGTTATTACATGAATTCTAAAAGACTGGACGAAATTACCTTTCCAAAGTAATGCCACCATATCCAACTGGGAGCACATACACGACATCTACTATTAAACTTAAGCAAGCACAAGAGACGAGGATAGAACATAGTGGTGTGTGGCGGTAAGAAGCAGACACAAAGAGGAAGAGGGAGAGGGTGGGATGGAAACGGCTGTTCTTTCCAGAATGTGTCAAAAAAACAGATTGAGTCATGAAGAAAGCGACATCACTTAAAGACACAGATAGATGCTTAAAACACATCCCAAAAACAGAAATAAAAATATAATATATATTATATTATTTACCATCGCCACTATTGTGCCCTGTAGAAGCCACATGCACCAAGAGATGCATACAAAGAAGGAAGGAGAGAAGTTCAGTAATTAGTATGCATGAACAGTTAGGACTGATCCGGAAAGTATTCACAGCGCTTCACTTTTTCCACATTTTGTTATGTTACAGCCTCATTCCAAATTGTATTAATTTAATCTCTTATCGCAAAATTCTACACAAAATACTCCATTATGACAATGTGAAAAAGTTTTTATTTTATTTTTTTTTAATTTATTAAAAATAGAAAACTAAGAAATCACATTTACATAAGTATTCACAGCCTTTGCTTAATACTTTGTTGATCCACCTTTTGCAGCAAATACAGCCTCAAGTCTTTTTGAATATGATCCCACAAGTTTAGCACACCTATCGTTAGGCAGTTTTGCCCATTCTTCTTTGCAATAAGTCTCAAGCTCAATCAGGTTGGATGGGAGACGTTTGTGCAAAGCATTTTCAGATCTCTCCAGAGATGTTCGATCAGATTCAAGTCTGGACTCTGGCGGGGCCACTCCAGGACATTCACGAAGTGGTTCTGAAGCCAATCTTTTGAGATCTTGGCTGTGTGCTTTGGGTCGTTGTCCTGCTGAAAAATGAACCTTCGCCCCAGCCTGAGGTCAAGAGCGCTCTGGAGCAGGTTTTCATCCAGGATATCTCTATATATTGCTGCATTCATTTTTCCTTCTATCCTGACTAGTCTGCCAGTTCCTGCTGCTGAAAAACATCCCCACAGCATGATGCTGCCACCACCATGCTTCACTGTAGGGATGGTATTGGCCTGGTGATGAGTGGTGCCTGGTTTCCTCCAAACATGGCGCCTGGCATTCACACCAAAGAGTTAAATTTTTGTCTCATCAGACCAGAGAATTTTGTTTCTCATGGTCTGAGAGTCATTCAGGTGCTTTTTGGTAAATTCCAGACGGGCTTCCATGTTCCTTTTACTAAGGAGTGGCTTTCGTCTGGCCACTCTACCATACAGGCCTGATTGGTGGATAGCTGCAGAGATGTTTGTCCTTCTAGAAGGCTCTCCTCTCTCCACAGAGGAACGCTGGAGCTCTGACAGAGTGACCATCGGGTTCTTGGTCACCTCCCTGACTAAGGCCCTTCTTCCCCGATCGCTCAGTTTAGAAGGCCGGCCAGCTCTAGGAACAGTCCTGGTGGTTCCAAATGTCTTCCATTTACGAATAATGGAGGCCACTGTGCTCATAGGGACGTTCAAAGCAGCAGAATTTTTTTTGTATCCTTCCCCAGATTTGTGCCTCAAGACAATCCTGTCTCGCAGGTCTACAGACAGTTCTTTTGACCTCATGCTTAGTGTTTGTGCTCTGACATGCACACTCAACTGTGGGACCTTATATAGACAGGTGTGTGGCTTTCCAAATCATGTCCAATCAACTGAATTTACTGCAGGTGGACTCCAATTAAGCTGTAGAAAGATCTCAAGGATGATCAGTGGAAAAAAGATACACATGAGCTCAATTTTTAGCTTCATGGCAAAGGCTGTGAATACTTATGTAAATGTGATTTCTTAGTTTTCTATTTTTAATAAATTCAAAAAAAGTAAGTAAGATTAAATTAATTTGGAATGAGGCTGTAACATAACAAAATGTGGAAAAAGTGAAGCGCTGTGAATACTTTCCGGATGCACTGTATATTCGCTTTAACATGGTCATTTCTTAGATGCTGCATACAAGGGAGCTAATCAAAGGTCAAAAAAACCTAGGAAACCTTAGGATGTCAAATCTGTGTGCCAGTGGCAGTCACTTAAGCCCCTCATGCAAACATATGGAGTGCAAAGGGAGACTTCACTGCAAACAAAGAGCAGGCTTCATGGGGGGAAACAGGCACTTGTGTGTCCTCAAAGGCTTCAGCCATTCAATAGTCATTCAGAGCATTAAAGTTAACAGAATCTGACACAGAGTGAAAAAGAAGGCCAAAATATATCTTCTACCTGAGACACAAACCGCTCTGGTTCGTACACCGTCTATCCGCTTTTCCATTCGCCTTTCGTGATTTGAAACTCTGCATCAGACAAATAAATGCAATATAACACCCTGTCATGCATTGGAAAAAATCATGAGGACGATGGAATAAAAAACTTTGGATCAGAGATTTTCTATTTGCTAAATATTGTATGATTCAAATGTGTTATTATTAGAGTTTAATTTTGGACACAGCATTTCAAAGTTTCCCTACTTACTTTGGGATGGATGGTAACGCTCTATCGCCTTCTGCAAAACAAAAACAAAAACCGTGGTGAGGGCTAGCATGTGAATGTCAAAAGCGTTTGTAGTTATTTTTAGAAAAAGTCAAAAGCGAGGAGCATTTTCAAAGTGACAAGCATCTTCATCCGAAAGCAAATTCAATTATCTGGTTGCGTGACTGAATAGTCATGCTGTAATTGACAGTATTTAAACAAATGTTCATTCATATTTACCCTGCACATAAGGCAACTAATGCAAATACATTAGGTCTAATATAGCTGCAAGTGGGAGTGTCTCCTACCCTTGTGGACTCTGACAATGAAAGAGTGGCTCGTTGAGGAGAAAAGCCGACAGTAGCCGTCAATCAAATCAGCCATGTTTTCTGCTGTGGTCAAGGATGCTGTGGTGACTGTGAGAGGCTGCCAAAAGCAAAAACACACACACACACACACACACACACACACACACACACACACACACACACACACACACACACACACACACACACACAAACGCACACACCCACAGTCTAATGAGCAAGTCAATGCATTACTGACATTGAACAGTTCACATATAAACACATCCATTTTTAAATTTGCTACAACGTGGTAACCACATGTTTCTGAGCTCGCACATCCATTATGCAACACGTCCACTAGTAGCATACGCATGCTGATTTTGTCTACATCTTTAGTCGGAAACAGTGTCACGACAAGGTAATATGAAAAGTAATGATTCAGAAACATGTGATGATGGTAACACGAAAAGGTTCTTCTGAAGGACGCACTGTCATTGTAAATCTCTTTAAAAAAACAGTCTTTGATCATTCCAGTGTGACACCACGATGGATGACAAGCATATAAATGAGAGTATGTGTGTGTGGTCAAGTGTTTAGTCACCTCTGGGGCTCCGGCAACATTGAGCTGCAGCATGCCTTTCCTGTCCTTTTCTTCCAAAGGTGAATACTGGATGGACTGAACCTGGTTGAAGTTTGCTAGGTGGGTAGGCTATAGAAGTAAAGATAAATGATATCTAATTGTCATTAAATGTTTATTTTAAATGACCCAAAAGCAATCTGAAACATGCCATTTGTACATTCAAGAGAAACCGGTAGAGGGCGGTGTTGTGAAATACTAGAATTAAGTGTATCAAAGGCTAGGTTCACATTGCAAGGAAATCGTATTTTGTTGCATGGACACGATCTGTATCCAATCTGTCTAAATAGCAAAAATCAGATTTCTCACACCAGACCTAATTCACATTTATATGTCGTCTTAAATCCAATCCATATCTGATCTTTTGGAATGCGACTTCTGGGTGAACGTGCAAGGCTCATTACTGTGACCTGCACATCATCGCGATGCAGGAGGAAGCGTAGAACTCAATAAACATGGGTGACAAAAACACGGACAGCATTCAATGGAGGAAAGGTGAGGTTTTGGATTTAAATATTATTTGGGGGGACAAATCTGTTCAGCCTTTGGTGCCAAAATACGTTTCAAATTGCTATATACGCTACGCTGTTAGCATCCATGAGTACTTCCTCAAACAATGAGCACGTTGCGTGTGACGTCACGCATCATTTGCACGTTCAAACAAAAGACGCAAAAAAGTCAAACGACATCGCATACCATTCGCATCTAGTTCAAATTGTGAAAGATCTCACAGATATCACAGAAAAATCTGAATTCAGCATTAAGCTCTGCAGCGTGCACCGAGCCAAAGTCAATCAAATCAAGTCGGAAGTTGAATTTTTTAACCAACTTTTTGAAGTTCACGTTCTTATTTTGTTGCGCCGACACATTACATAATTTATTGATGAGGCAAATTACGTTTGGCATGAAACATGTCATTTGATACTAATCCACATGATCAAATCATGAGGAACTTGGTCGTGGACGTATGAGGAGTTGAGACTACAGGACCATAAAAATCAAATAGGGCAATGTATAATGGTTAATAAAGCTTCATTCTAAGTTACAATTTATGTGAATACTCACCGTTGAGCCCTTGTCAGTGAGGTAGCTGATTCCTTCCTCTGGTCCGATTGCTAACTCTACTGATATTACCCAGCTAGACTGAAAATAGAAAAGAAAAAAAACTGATATACTTTCTCTATATTTTATCCCATGTTGCTTTACGAAGATGTGCCTCGTCAAAGGAAAAAGAAAATACAATGTTGTGTTTGTTCCTTTTTGAACACACTGAAAACATTCGAAAGTCACGTTTTTCACTAGCAAAATCTATGGAAAAATATTTAAAATGATAAAATGAAATATTTAAAATTAAAGTTAAAATGCCTTTTTTGATACAAAGAGGTCCCAATATAATTTATAGGTTATATTTATTTGTGTGGTTGTACTGTGTAGAAATTGCACAACTATTTAAATTTAAAATATGTTTAAGACTCACCATATTTAACTAAGGGATTCTCTACTAAATGGAGGTCTGCCATGGGCTGCAGATTGTGTCCCAGTTACAGTACACGAGCAAAACCGTGTGTGACTAGACCATTGCCTCTTGGCCAAATAGTGATGACCCAATATTCAGAGAACTCTAATTTTAGTGTCACAGTAGTGTCAAGACACTATTCCGTTCCATGTCAAGAAATACAGTTCTTATAAAGAGAGGAAAGAAAAAGTTTGGTCTTTAAATAAAACATTTTCAACAATGTTTTTTTATGAAACAGTATTCAAGATCTATGCATTAATCACACTTGCCAACTTATATGATATCAGCTAATAATATATGCCAATTTGGATAATTTCTAAAAGTTATTCTACTTAATATCTTATCTTTGCATATGACAGTAGTGAAGCTGTTTCATTGTAAAACTGGAACACTTTGAAAACAGGAACAAGCTTAAAGCAGGGTGGACCACAATATTTAACAATTGCCTAACCAAAAGGCAATGTATACTATATTAAAGACAGTTTACAAACCCCAAGGATTTACCAACTCGTAGCAAATGGCAAGGAGACTCGATTTAAAACATGTATAAACTTAAATGGCTTTAAACTTGTCGAGTTTTAGGCTGAAATGTTTAAATGCTGGACCCTGATGTGTAGAAACAACCACCATCCTATAGAAAACTGGCATCTTGCAACTTGCATCAATACATCGCTACCACTTCATTGAGAGTGTAGGACAGATCATCCGAAAATCAACTGACTGTTTGGTTGAAGTAAGCAATTAACCTGACAGCATTCCACACTGATAGAGACTGTAAATAAATTCCGGGCTCTTACATGATAGAGCTGGGAAACGTGTGAATGACCTTCACAGCTTATCGAACAGGGAACAATATTAACAGAAAAGTGGCTTACCCCTAATGCACATTTGAAGCACTCTTTATCAAAGTGGTAGATGGGAGAGATGATCTCGAAAAACTTGTGGATGCTCTGCTCATCATTGAGGTTGGCAAACTGTTTGAATGTCTGTTGGATATGCTTACGAAGTGTTTTTGCCTAGACGAAAAAAAGATTTAAGATAGACAAACATTAAAAATAAAAATAGGTGTCATCCTCCAAAGAAATAATGCCCAGTAATTTTTTAATGCACATTGACAACATGGTGTGCAAATGTCATGCTTTCAGGCATCCATCAAGCAATCTAACATCTATTAAACCAAACAACACTTCCAATTTGGTTCCTTAAAGCCATGGAAAATCTTTCTTCACAATTAAACTTAATAATTTCCACGCCTTTAAAGTGACCCATGATTGTAACCCCTAATCTAACATCAAAAAGGAATCGCAACCACATGCACAAGTTACATTTTCTGGCTCGACTGTACTGTATGCAAAGTACCAATGCCTCAATCCCAAAATACAAGGTTCTCACTCCGTCGGATAGAACTGAATGTGTTTGGACTTGACCACCATCAGTCCACTAAGATGATAGCACAGAAAAGAGTGGGCATATTCGATGACTCTATTTTCTGTTCAATTCCAATTCTACTCATATTTACATCCATCCATCTTCTGCACCACGTATCCTCAATAGGGTCAGGGGGATGCTAGAGCCCGTCCGAACTATCTTTGGGCAGTGAGACACCCTCGTTGATTGTCAGCCAGTCAGAGGGCACACAGAGACAGACAATTCGCTCGCTCATTTACGCCTAAGGATAATTTGGAGAGGCCAATAAACCTGACATGCATGTTTTTGGAATGTGGAAGGAAACCGGAGTGGTAGGAGGAAACCCACTCAGGCACGGGGAGAACATGCAAACTCTGCAAGAGAGATTGCGGTTGCTGGAATTGAACCCTGGACCAGGGACTGCGCATCTATCCGCTGTGCAGCCCTATTAATATCTACAAAGAGATCTATTTCAGTTGATGTCAGGCAAAAGATAAGACTACACGACTCACTGGTTTTCAGACGATCTGCATTAATGCTGACTACACAGAAGTCTGGTTAGGGAACAGCTACATGCACCAAGAAGTACGTGGCTCATGCTGTTCTATGTTTGATTTCCAAAAGTTACTAAAATATGTTTTTTGTTAACATACATCTATACAAACAAGCCAGCCAACGTGGTTATGACAATAAGCAAAGACATTCCTGCAGTATTGATTTTTGATCAGTTTTAATCTTTACCTTTAGAGATTCCAAAAGGCTTTTAGGGAAGAACCTTCTCAAACCAACATCTTTCCTAAAAAAAATAATAGCAAAAAATACACATTAAGATGGGTGAATACTCACAAAAACACGTTATAAATAAATAAATGTTACTCTAGAAGTTCGTAGTTGGATTTCTTGTCAAGGGCATTTCCCGGCATCTCTCTGAAGAAGCGCCTGCAAAGTCCAAGGATGACTGGGGTTAGAATCAACAGCAAACGAGAAAAAATACTTTCCAAGAAAAGGGAGCAGGAACAAGTTGTGATAACACAAACCATTCTTTTACCTTATTTCTAGACAGCCTAATTTCAAAGCTACTTCTTGATCGACTTGATCAGCGATATGTTGCATGTAGTCACTCTTTACCTGTTAAGACAAAATGTGACAGCAGACAAATTTAAGTCTGTGCAGTAATATTTTAGAAAAAAAATGTATAGCTTGATGAATTGCTAAAATTACGTGATAGTAATTAAAAATTGGATTTGGTTAAATTTGAGAAATTTAATAAGGTTTGCTGCTATAAACAAATCATTGCAAACTTAAATTTAAACTATGGATTTCAGAGTACAAGGAAAACAGTTCCTTTAAAAGTCAAATGCATTTTAATTCTTGTGTAAGGTATACTTGCTGGGGTTAATTAGGAGAGAATTAGGGGAATGCATACATACAGTGCATCCGGAAAGTATTCACAGCGCTTCACTTTTTCCACATTTTGTTATGTTACAGCCTCATTCCAAATTGTATCAATTTAATCTCTTATCTCAAAATTCTACACTAAATACTCCATTATGACAATGTGAAAACATTTTTTTTTTTTTTTACTTTTTTTGAATTTATTAAAAATAGAAAACTAAGAGATCACATTTACATAAGTATTCACAGCCTTTGCCATGAAGCTCAAAATTGAGCTCAGGTGCATCTTTTTTCCACTGATCATCCTTGAGATCTTTCTACATCTTAATTGGAGTCCACCTGCAGTAAATTCAGTTGATTGGACATGATATGGAAAGGCACACACCTATCTATATAAGATCCCACAGTTAAGTGTGCATGTCAGAGCACAGACACCAAGCATGAAGTCAAAAGAACTGTCTGTAGACCTGCGAGACAGGATTGTCTTGAGGCACAAATCTGGGGAAGAATACCGAAAAATTTCTGCTGCTTTGAAGGTCCCAATGAGCACAGTGGCCTCCATTATTCGTAAATAGAAGACATTTGGAACCACCAGGACTCTTCCTAGAGCTGGCCGGCCTTCTAAACTCAGCGATCGGGGAAGAAGGGCCTTAGTCAGGGTGGTGACCAAGAACCCGATGGTCACTCTGTCAGAGCTCCAGCGTTCCTCTGTGGAGAGAGGAGAGCCTTCCAGAAGGACAACCATCTCAGCAGCAATCCACCAATCAGGCCTGTATGGTAGAGTGGCCAGACGAAAGCCACTCCTTAGTAAAAGGAACATGGAAGCCCGTCTGGAATTTGCCAAAAAGCACCTGAATGACTCTCAAACCATGAGAAACAAAATTCTCTGGTCTGATGAGACAAAGATTGAACTCTTTGGTGTGAATGCCAGGCGCCATGTTTGTAGGAAACCAGGCACCGCTCTTCACCAGGCCAATACTATCCCTACAGTGAAGCATGGTGGTGGCAGCATCATGCTGTGGGGATGTTTTTCAGCAGCAGGAACTGGCAGACTAGTCAGGATAGAAGGAAAAATGAATGCAGCAATATATAGAGATATCCTGGATGAAAACCTGTTCCAGAGCGCTCTTGATCTCAGGCTGGGGCAAAGGTTCATTTTTCAGCAGGACAATGACCCAAAGCACACAGCCAAGATCTCAAAAGATTGGCTTCAGAACCACTCCATGAATGTCCTGGAGTGTCCGAGCCAGAGTCCAGACTTGAATCCGATCGAACATCTCTGGAGAGATCTGAAAATGGCTGTGCACAAACGTCTCCCATCCAACCTGATTGAGCTTAAGACTTATTGCAAAGAAGAATGGGCAAAACTGCCTAAAGATAGGTGTGCTAAACTTGTGGGATCATATTCAAAAAGACTTGAGGCTGTATTTGCTGCCAAAGGTGGATCAACAAAGTATTAAGCAAAGGCTGTGAATACTTATGTAAATGTGATTTCTTAGTTTTCTATTTTTAATGAATTAAAAAAACAAAAAACTTTTTCACATTGTCATAATGGAGTATTTTGTGTAGAATTTTGAGATAAGAGATTAAATTAATACAATTTGGAATGAGGCTGTAACATAACAAAATGTGGAAAAAGTGAAGCGCTGTGAATACTTTCCGGATGCACTGTACATATTGCTTCTCAAAATCAGAAAGTTGAAAATAAAATCATAAATTGCTGCACAAAGAAAACATTTAGAACTTAGGAGAGGTCAAGTGAAAAGGAAAAGTGAGTAGGAGCAACATTTGCTGTGTAGACTTCAAGAATAACTTAAACTACTATACTTAGGTTTATGTGCTTCTTCTATGTTTTATACCTGGTGATAGAGATAGTTGAGTGAAGGTTTGTCTTCTGAGAAATGACTGAGGTAACCTTTAGGGAAGTAGCGCATCCGGAGCTCATACCTGAGAATGAAAGAGTGTAAACACTTAAATGCATTGTACTAGGGCTGCAACTAAGAATTATTTTGATAATCAATGAATCGGTAAAATGCACAGTTACATCTCAAAAAATGTACAAGTCCAAGCAAAGAGTAACAGGTGGTTTCAAATTTTATACAACAAAGGTCGTAAACAGTAATTCAACTACATCTTGTAAAAGTCAAAAAATTATATAATAG
>NW_028283350.1:0-2500 GCF_059441175.1 Urocampus carinirostris
ATAATACGCGCGCATATCCCCAAACACCGGCCCGATAATACGCGCACAATTCCCCAAACACCGGCGCGGATTTCAGCCACTAGTGGCGGGCACAAGTCCCCCAACACTAGCCCGGGATTCAGCCACTAGTGGCGGGCACAATTCCCCAAACACCGGTCCGATAATACGCGCGCATATCCCCAAACACCGGCCCGATAATACGCGCACAATTCCCCAAACACCGGCGCGGATTTCAGCCACTATTGGCGGGCACAAGTCCCCCAACACTAGCCCGGGATTCAGCCACTAGTGGCGGGCACGATTCCCCAAACACCGGTCCGATAATACGCGCGCATATCCCCAAACACCGGCCCGATAATACGCGCACAATTCCCCAAACACCGGCCCGGATTTCAGCCACTAGTGGCGGGCACAAGTCCCCCAACACTAGCCAAGTTCTCAGCCACTAGTGGCGGGCACGATTCCCCAAACACCGGTCCGATAATACGCGCGCATATCCCCAAACACCGGCCCGATAATACGCGCACAATTCCCCAAACACCGGCCCGGATTTCAGCCACTAGTGGCGGGCACAAGTCCCCAAACACTAGCCAAGTTCTCAGCCACTAGTGGCGGGCACAATTCCCCAAACACCGGTCCGATAATACGCGCGCATATCCCCAAACACCGGCCCGATAATACGCGCACAATTCCCCAAACACCGGCCCGATAATACGCGCGCAATTCCCCAAACACCGGCCCGATAATACGCGCGCAATTCCCCAAACACCGGCCCGATAATACGCGCACATTTCCCCAAACACCGGCGCGGATTTCAGCCACTATTGGCGGGCACAAGTCCCCCAACACTAGCCCGGGATTCAGCCACTATTGGCGGGCACAAGTCCCCCAACACTAGCCCGGGATTCAGCCACTAGTGGCGGGCACGATTCCCCAAACACCGGCCCGGCGCTGAGTTTATGGCCTCCGAAAGGCCCATACATTCAGACGGGTCCATGTATTTTCAGTTTTCCGTAGCAGGTGTGATTGTTTGTTTAATTAGGTAGTTTGTGTTGGTGACGGTGTTCCTAACTGTGGTGGCTTGTTTGTAGAATGTGGGGCCCTGCGTTTGTGTTATGTTGATTTCTGGTAATTTACTTTTTACTAAGTAGTCTTTCAGGTTTTTGTTTCTTTTAAAGGCTGAGATGATTTTGTAATCTTGGATTATGCTTGTGTTCTGTAGTGTCTGATTTATATTTTGTCCATTCATTCAGACGGGTCCATGTATTTTCAGCGACAGCCGCAGTACCGCCAAAATCCATGCAGCGGCGCTGGATTTATGGCCTCCGAAAGGCCCATTCATTCAGACGGGTCCATGTATTTTCAGCGACAGCCGCAGTACCGCCAAAATCCATGCAGAGGCGCTGAGTTTATGGCCTCCGAAAGGCCCATTCATTCAGACGGGTCCATGTATTTTCAGCGACAGCAGCAGTACCGCCAAAATCCATGCAGCGGCGCTGTATTTATGGCCTCCGAAAGGCCCATTCATTACCAACGGGGCTGCAGTAGCATCCCGCGGCCACGCAGGGGCAGATATTGTGAGGGAATTACATGGTAGTGGACGGAGCGCCCATGCATTTCCAATGGGAGTGCAGTACCTCAAAAATCCGCTCCAAGCCACCGAACTTGAGGGCCCGACGTTCCCTCAACACTAGCCCAGTGCAATCGACATTTCGTTCTGTGTACATTGTTACACAGAATGACAATACAAGGGAATTATTATTATTATTATTATTATTATGTATTCAGCCACTAGTGGCGGGCACAATACCCCAAACACTGGCCCGGCGCTGGCTGAGTTTATGGCCTCCGAAAGGCCCATACATTCAGACGGGTCCATGTATTTTCAGTTTTCCGTAGCAGGTGTGATTGTTTGTTTAATTAGGTAGTTTGTGTTGGTGACGGTGTTCCTAACTGTGGTGGCTTGTTTGTAGAATGTGGGGCCCTGCGTTTGTGTTATGTTGATTTCTGGTAATTTACTTTTTACTAAGTAGTCTTTCAGGTTTTTGTTTCTTTTAAAGGCTGAGATGATTTTGTAATCTTGGATTATGCTTGTGTTCTGTAGTGTCTGATTTATATTTTGTCCATTCATTCAGACGGGTCCATGTATTTTCAGCGACAGCCGCAGTACCGCCAAAATCCATGCAGCGGCGCTGAGTTTATGGCCTCCGAAAGGCCCATTCATTCAGACGGGTCCATGTATTTTCAGCGACAGCCGCAGTACCGCCAAAATCCATGCAGCGGCGCTGGGTTTATGGAATCCGAAAGGCCCATTCATTCAGACGGGTCCATGTATTTTCAACGACAGCCGCAGTACCGCCAAAATCCATGCAGCGGCGCTGTATTTATGGCCTCCGAAAGGCCCATTCATTCCCAACGGGGCAGCAGTAGCATCGCGCGGCCACGCGGGGGCAGATATTGTGAGGGAATTACATTGTAGTGGACGGAGCGCCCATGTATT
>NW_028283351.1:0-14837 GCF_059441175.1 Urocampus carinirostris
TATATATATATATATATATATATATATATATATATATATATATATATATATATATATATATATATATATATATATATATATATATATATATATATATATATATATATACATATATACATATATATATATATATATATATATATATATATATATATATATATATATATATATATATATATATATATGTATATATGTATATATACATATATATATATATATATATATATATATATATATATATATATATATATACAGATCGAGTATAAGTTGTTATTGGATTCTGGCATTTTAACCTGATCTTAAAACTTCGACGCCTTAGAATATTTCATTGCTGAAGTTAGCTACTTCTTTTACTAATAATAACTAGTAAGAATAAGGCTGTATTCCTTGGAAAGGGTAACTATACGTGTACTGTTGTTTTATTTCTTAATGATCACAAACATTGTTTGATTATTATGTGTTTTGCTTCAACCTTTCGCATCACTGCAAGCCCTAGGGCCCATCTATCTAACCTAATCCAAACTTATTTATACATCAGAATTTGTGTGCATGTGCGTGTGCGTGTGCGTGTGCGTGTGCGTGTGCGTGTGTGTGTGTGTGTTCGGATGTGGCTGGTAGACTCCGAAACAGCTGAACTGATTTTCGTGAAAAATTTGTGTTTTTAGCTAGGTTTCGTGTCAAGGCTGATGAATACAACTAAATCGATAAACAACTGCCTTTGTGTACAATCAGCTCTGGAGCACCATGTGGCCATGTGGCTCTTTGGTGCTCCTGAATGGTTTCCCGCTCCTTTTTCAATAAACCACCGGCTCAACAAACCCCCGATGTTGAATGCTCGGCAACGTTAAGCCTGGCAACGCCTGGCCATTATGCTTATTGCTAATAAATCCAATATTTTAACGCCAACTCGCAAAGTCTTTACGAAGCACACAAGATTTTGAATGAATAACGAGAAAGGCATTGTGGGAGGTATTTCAGCCAATAACATATATCAGCATTTTAATGGTGCTGTGACAGAAACCAATAGCAGACCAGAATTCCGTATGATTTTGACCAACAGGAGACTGACATTTTAGAGATGTAACTCACAGTACACACCAACTCTGACAGCTTTGAATTTTTGAGCACGCAAAATCATTTGTTGTTGATACCGTATAGTGAGGAAAATGCTGAAGGGAGGGGTCGGAACAAAATCTTTTTCCACACAGAAAAGTGAAAACATCCTAAGGTGCGTACGCTGTATCCCCTGGGTCTACAGAATAATTCTACACAAAAACCACCTTTGTTGTTGTCGTACAGTAGGAAATAATGCCGTAAAGAGGGGCCAAAAATCAGTGCATTCCTCATCGTCACATGAAAACCTAGTAAACCATACACTCTGAAACTCGGGGGCTCGCTGTAAGTGATTTTGCTCAAACATTGTGAATGTGTCAAAGATGCTACGATACAAGGTTGTACACTTTTCTCAATTTTCAATGAAAAAGAGATTAAAAATAGTATTTGAGTTTTTTATTTATCAAACAGTTGTCCAAAAACATTCAAAAAAATTGCATGACCATATAAAAAAAATCATAAATACAATAAATATGTCAACCTTAAGTTAGTGCACAAATATTAAATATATTATAACAGTAAAAGTTCCATTCAATAAAGACTCGGAGTGTCCGCACGCTTACGGTACTTAAAAATAAATACTGTAACATGTTTGATACAAACATTACTCATTTGTTGATGGCTCAAGTAAGCTGCAGTCTTCTGTTTTTAAATAAGAGTCCTTTGATCTGATCAACACTTTTTGGTATTTGTTCCAAGGTTTTGAAAATCCAGCTGCTGGAGCATTCAAGATCCTTAGCGTCTTTTGCTGTGGGGGAAAAAAGAAAGACAGATTTTTAACTTTTGGATTCTTCTACACCAAATGGAAAGTTTATTAGGCTATAATCGAATGAATTACTAATTTACTGTTAGCTAACAGCTAATGCAATTTTTTAATGCTTAAATCGTAATGATTTTTAACACTAGATAATGGTATAATTATAACATAAATCACACTCATCTCCCAAAATATAAATGTGTATTTCAAGAATATACTGTATCTTTAGATCCCAAAATATCATTTGTCTTAAAATGTAATTTAAATCAATAACAATTTACGCTTCTCTTAATTTATCGTATCTGTTGGTTAAAGACGACCTCTAGAGGGCATCTGGTTGAGGCACACTTGCAAACACATTTACTGTACTGTATATCATTTTATTATATTTTTCTGTGATTTAAATTGGCGTGTCTAGTAAAAAAAAAGATTAAAATTAGCTAAATTCTTTTTTGGTATATAGTAAAAATCTTTTAAAATAAGATTTTTATCTGGAAAAAAATATGATGTAAGATAATTTAGCCCAAGTTAAGGATTTTTTGTCATTTTACGGGAAAAAAAATGACACAATAATGGGAAATGAAATGATCTGCATTAATATAGCGCTTTTCAAGTCAATGACTTCCCAAAGCGCTTTGCATTGTGCTTCACATTTCCCAATAGCGGCCGTGATCTGTGCAGCCATGAAAGGCGCTAACCTGCTTATTGGGGGTATAGGGGGTTCAGTGTCTTACCCAAGGACACTTCGACATGTAACACGGACAAGCCGGGATTCCAACTGGGATCCCTTAATCCTAAAACGATCGCTTTACCTCCTGAGCTACTGCCGCCCCGACAAATAAGACAAATAAGAAATTAATAGATAAGCTAAAGGTTCTGCTGAAAACATATTTTCTAAATGAAAAAAAACATGCCACTTACCACTTAAGGTATTATGTTCAATTTTAGGATTTTGAATTATAAAACACACACACACTTATATATACATAAAATAGGTTTGCTCGATTTTAGGATTTTTTAATTTTATTTTACTCAAACAATTGAGAAAAACATTTACAGAAAATAAGACTGACAGGGGAAATAATTGCAAATAATAAATTTGCAAAATGTTCTTCTTTTTTAGTGTACTGATACAGTATGAGCACCAATATCGAAACCTGTTTGGTACTTGCCTATGTTGTACCCTTACTATTGATAACCACATTTTGCTGGTCTAATAGTACGACCAATCTCCAAAAGTAGTTGAATATACTTAAACTTACTTATTCAGGATCCTCTCGATGACTCTCTTCACCCAGTGAGCGTCAGGGTCAAGGCACACCTCCTGACCAGTCTTTTTAAGTGTAGCACTGCAAGAAAAAAACAAGGGTGCCTTTAGAAAATGCAGACTCCGGTTGTGACCCTTCGCCAAAAATTGTCATCTCAAATATGAAAATATGGGGAAGAAAAATCCTTACATAATCTCAGTCTCTTCGCAGTGGGAGTTGGCAGGAATCAGCTCAACTTTCTCGATGTGGCGACCGATGGGTCTGCTCTCCGTTTGGATGCAACGGCAATGCAGTTCCAATCCCAGACTCCTTAAAGCCATTCCTGATACAAACAAATGAAGTTTAAATGTAACAGTTTGGATGCAATAACAATTCCTCATCTCCACCATGTAAAATAAAAGTAGACTTACCTTCACTGATGGCCGCCGAAGCCAGCAGGACCACCAAAGCAGCGAGGATTACTTTGTTCATCATGTTGTCGTTTTGCTTTGAATATATTGGCGAAGAAGTAAGAATTCGGTTTGTTGGCTTGTCTCCTTTCCTCTTTCCTTTTTGAGCTTTGCTCTGTGAATGTAGTGCTGAAGGGAAGAGTGTGTCGTTTTATAGAGCGTCGCGTGAGTCAGCTCACATGCAGGTATTGCGCAAACTGGGATTAGTGGCCGGGGGCTGGGAATTTACAACGAGTAAGGAAATTTGATTGACAGATGAAAAGTATGAGACACACGCATTGAATAGTATGTCACAAAAGTTTGTAATCAATTAGCATGTGATTGGAATGTTTGGCATGTTTTACATTCATTAGATCTTGTAAAAATTGATCAACTAATGCCTGATTCACAGGTGACTTACAGGTGTGCTTAGAACGAGAATGTAAGCAGTCATCAAGTAAAGTCAGCTTTTACAACAAATATTCTTATTTAGAATATATTTGAATATGCCTAGGACAATTTCCATTTTTGCTTGTTGTTAAAAAAAAAAAAAAAACTTAAAAACCAATCAACAGTTACCAAAGTTGTCGTATGAGCTTTCCCAGACTTTTTGTGTCCTGCTTGCGGGGATCAGTTAAAGTCAGGTTTTACAACAAATATTCTTATGTAGAATAACTGTGAATATACCTTTGACACTTTTTCTTGCTTGTTAAAAAACATTTTAAATCCTTATTACTATTAGACAATCTTGTTATTTGAGCTATCCCAGACTTCAGTATTGCTACGTCCACACAAACATGCCGAAAGATGTGAGAGTACTATCTCAAATTAATTACTAAAAACGTTTACAGTGATCCCTCATTCATCATAAGGATTAGGTTCCAAAATAAACCCCTCAAGGGCAAAATCTTTGAAAATCTTTGTATCTGTAGTTATTTTACATTTAAATAACTTATTATTCACTGAAACCAAACAACAAATCCTCAAGCATTTGTTTAACAAAACAAGGTACTGTATAAGCCTTTCATCAGTTGTTTTTTTTCCTTTATTTTACAAATAACTTCCGTCAAATAACAATAATCAGGCAGACTGTTTAACTAATCAGAATGCAGAACACAATACATCAGTGATTTTCAACCACTGTGCTGCGACACACTAGTGTGCCGTGAGAGATCGTCAGGTGTGCCGTGGGAAATTATTCAATGTCCATTTTTAAAATGTTATAAGGCATTTTTGAATCATTTTCTCCAAATATAATGTCAATGTCAAGTGTCTGTGCTGTAAAAACCTGGGGTATTATAAATTATATTGTATTTAAACATAATGTTCAGTGTAATTTCATCACAAAATTTTTCCAATGTAAAAAACGTGCCCTGGCTCAAAAACAGTCGAAAAACACTGCAATACATGATGCAAATCTGTGAAGTAGCAAAACCGTTAAAATTAAACCGCGTTATACCAAGGGATTACTGTATACTGTATTTACTGTATTACTATATATTTATTTTAGAAATTCAGAAAATAAGATTCTCAGATATTAAGTAATTCCAGATTTATTTTCATCTTAAAGCAGCACTTCTCAATTATTTTCTGTCATTCCTCACCTTGGAAGAAGAAATCCTCAGCTGTGGAACGTAATTGGCCGCTAAGTGCAAAAAGCACTGCTCTGACATGCTACTTTTGGAATAGTAAGGGCATCTCAAGTTGAATGGAATTGAATGTATTGTCATTGTAACATGGGAAATACAAAACCAAAATAAAAAGTGTCACCCTGATGGTGACAAAAATTAAAAAAAAGAAATAGAAAATACAAGATTAAATAAAATAAAATAAAATACCCATTCCACACATTTCTAAACCTGCGACACAAAAACGTTGCTCAACTTTTGACTAAATTGTAATTACAATTTTCTCATACTTATCTGGAAAGAATCCCTCCTGATTTTTTAGGAGATCAAAATGATTGTTTTTGATCCTCTTAACGAGCATATTTTAATATATATTTTTGAGCAGCTCTACATTGTCAAAGAACTGGTAGTTCTTTATATTGGTACTCAGCTAGATTAATCAATCATATAGAGAGGGGATGGAAGATGGATGTTGCATATACAGTATATTGTGTACTGTATATGAGACAAACATGAATCACTCCATCCATTAATTATCTGCACCGCTTATCCTCACTAGGGTCGCGGGGACCAATTTTAATTTTAATGTTAATGTCTCATCTCATCTCATCTCATTAGCTGTACCGCTTATCCTCATTAGGGTCGCGGGGGGGCTGGAGCCCATCCCAGCCATCTCCGGGCAGTGGGCAGGGGACACCCTGAACTGGTTGCCAGCCAATCGCAGGGCACACAATTCTTTTTTAGCATTTTTAGCTGGGATTTGCTCCAGATTCATCGCAAAAGCTCAAGAAAGCAGATGGATGGAAAAATTCCAAGGGAAATTCCTGAATTGTGAAAGTTACGTATGCAGCCAAACCCTTAAAATGAAATCACCTCAGGCCATACACTTTAGAGTTTGATGATGCATTTCAGCAAAAAAAGATAAGTCATCATTTAAAGAAAGCATAATAATTTTCAAAATAACTGTGTTTGGGTTTTTCTTTGGGCTATTAGTAGGTTTAATTAATTGAAAAGTACAAATATCTACATCAAAAGATGAACAACAGAAGCAGTAGCAGTTCTACACTTAATTACTCCCTGGGCCCCTCCTGTATTCATAAACAGCAAATCACAGGATAACACACATTTGAAAACACACTAAAGGAAATGCAGTTGTACAATGAAAAGCAATAGTTCGGTGGCCTTGGGGGTAGGGCGCCCGCCCAACACTGGGAGCTCGCTGGTTTGAGCCTCGGCCAGGTCCCTGCTTGGCGCTCAGCATTGAAATTGGGGGATTTGGTCACCTGATGATTCCCAACACGATGTTGCAACACATCAGTTGGGTTGTATCAATCTAATAAAATGTTCACACTTGTAATCAAAATACTCACAAATGTCTTGTATATTAGTTCATCTCCAAGCAGGGGTCTCCAAGCTTTTTCAATCTGAGAGCTACTTTTTGTTCCAAATATGCGCAAAGGGCACCAAGTTTGATATGAATTTCTAAAATAGCCACTTAGCTAGATGGCTTGCTAAATAACTAAAAAAAGTAGTTTAATAGTTAGGTAGAAAGGTAAACATGTAAATAAATAAACTAAAAGGGATCTATATAGATTATCAAAAGAGGAAGACGTCATTTAAAAAGCCAGATAGAAAGCTTAAAAAAAATAAAAATAAAAATTTTTTAAAAAAAAAAAGCTCGCTAGAAAGGAAGATAAAATTAAATTTAGCTTGATAAGTGGCAAGTGGCATAAAATTAAAATCTTAACTAGATAGCAGGCAAAAAATGTAAAAAGCTCACTTGGTAGCTTGCAAAAGAGCTAAAAAGGTAGGAGGATTGCCATCTACAATGCTAAAAAGTAAGCCAGCTAGCTATCTAGATTCTGATTCTACCCACTTAATTAATTGCTTAAAAATACTTATCAATACTTATAGATTGTTGAAGCCCATGAACTACAATTTTTATATATATTTTTTTTATTTCTAGGATAATAACTTATGTTGATACTATTTTGTTACTATGTTACCAGGTTACTTACTTAAAAATAGTGTCAAATAGCCTCGGTCAACCAATAACCAATAATAAATCACAATAGAACAGGTCCGCAAGCACCTCAATTGTCCTTAGAGAGCACACTGGTTCCTGGGGGCTCCACGTTGGAGACCCCTGATGTAAACGATTCATTCGGATTGCTCCAAAAATCCAATATTTTGTTTCAAAATCAGTGGCTTCCTTTCCTAATGCTGAACATTTCAAGAGGTGAGTAATGGCCTGCAATTACGCGTCATACGTCATGTGCTGATTAGCATATTAATTTTGCCTATAACAAGTACTGTATTTTCCAGATTATAAGTCACAGTTTCATAGTTTGGCCGGGGGTGCGACTAATATTTGAAGTTTCACATTATGATATCTTTGAGTTGTATGTTTATAATAAATGTACTGTATATCACTTTCCATGTTATTTTTGTACTAAACCGCAAGAGGGTGCTCTAGGCTTGTGTTGATAATTTAAAACTTGAATGTGATGTCGAGGCTTTTCGTCTATCTCCCGACTGGGGGGGAGTTGTATCCCGGTAAAAATGACACAGAGAATGAATATTCAATTGGATTTAGTGATTTGAAGTAAAACTGATAGTTTGTTAGGCATGTTCTTTATGCGACAGTTATCTGAATAACTCTTAATACGTTACGTTATTGCTGACGTAAATAAGATATACACATACATGTAATATAAGTAGATTGTCCATCCATTCATCCATCCATCAATCTTCTGCGCTGCTTATCCTCAGTAGGGTCACGAGGGTACTAGAGCCTATCACAGCCATCGTCGGGAAGTGGGCAGGGGACACCCTGAACTGGTTGCCAGCCAGTCCAAAGGCACATAGAGACATACAGCTATTCACGCACAATTTGGACCAGCCAATCTACCTGCAATGCATGTCTTTGGAATGTGGGAGAAAACCGGAGTGTCGGGAGAAACCCCACTCAGGCACGGGGAGAATATGCAACCTTCGCACAGGTAGGGCAGTAGCTGGAATTAAACCCCGAACCTCTGCACCGTGGTTCTGCGTGCTAACCACCCAGCTGTCATGGCGCCGTTAGTATACCGTAATCTCTATTTTTTTCCGATTATTTTTATTTCCTTTCAAGATGACAAGTATGTTTTATCCAATAGATGCGACTTATTCATTTTTTTCCCTTCTGATTTGTGCATTTATGGCTGCTGCGACATATTCTAGAAAGACTTATAGTCCGGAAAATACAGGATTTCATGGCCCCCTCCTTTACAAATGTTTAAATGGGAATATTGTCATGGAATGGACCCGGAAGCAGGAAGTGTGAACTCAAAAGCGTAGACGATCTGCCACTTTAATTGGAAAATAAAAGTTGTCCAACACACAGGGACCAAAGACAGAACAAAACAGGCTTAAAGGCAATCAAAATTACAAACAAGGCATTTACTCAGAACAAACAGGCATGAACAGGTTTTCCTCATAGTGAAGCAATGGTCTGGCAATGGGCAGTCCCAAAAGGAGTGTTTTAGTACTCCACCAGCAAGCAATTCAATTTCGTCTCACCCGGTGTCAAGGAGCGGGGCCAGCTGGGTGCCATGACGACCGTGCAGGACATGACAGAACCCCCCTCTCAAGGGACAGCTCCTGAGGTCCCAAAAGGTAACAAATACCACACCCCCCAGAATGGGTCGACGCTCCCGAAGAGGGCAACCCCACTCCCTCTTCCAAAAACGCAGGAACGGGGAGAGGCAGGAGCGGAAGGCGGACGAGTCGGACTGGCGGTCGTCGGACTGGCGGTCGGCGGCGGAGTCGGACTGGCAATCGGCGGCGGAGTCGGACTGGCAATCGGCGGCGGAGTCGGACTGGCGATCGGCGGCGGAGTCAGACAGGCAAGCAGCAGAGTCGGACAGGCAAGCAGCGGAGTCGGACAGGCAAGCAGGAGAGTCAGACAGGCAAGCGGAAGAGTCAGACAGGCAAGCGATGAGAGTCAGACAGGCAAGCGAGGAGAGTCAGACAGGCAAGCGAGGAGAGTAGGACAGGCAAAAAAGCGAGGGAGTCGGACCGGCAAGCAAGCGAGGGAGTCGGACAGGCAAGCAAGCGAGGGAGTCGGACAGGCAAGCAAGCGAGGGAGTCGGACAGGCAAGCAAGCGAGGGAGTCGGACAGGCAAGCAAGCGAGGGATTCGGACAGGCAAGCAAGCGAGGGAGTCGGACAGGCAAGCAAGCGAGGGAGTCGGACAGGCAAGCAAGCGAGGGAGTCGGACAGGCAAGCAAGCGAGGGAGTCGGACAGGCAAGCAAGCGAGGGAGTCGAACAGGCAAGCAAGCGAGGGAGTCGGACAGGCAAGCAAGCGAGGGAGTCGGACAGGCAAGCAAGCGAGGGAGTCGGACAGGCAAGCAAGGGAGTCGGACTGGCAAGCAAGGGAGTCGGACTGGCAGACGAGTCGGAGTGGGGAGCAGAAGAATCAGATGTGCGGACGGGTGAATCAGGCAGGCAGACAGGTCGACAAGCAGGCATGGCACGCGGACATCGGGACAGGCGGACGGACGGATCTCGAAGCCGGTGGGAAGGCAGGCGAAGGGACGGACAGGCTGGCGTTGATGTCGACGGGGACCTCAGACAGCTCGCCGCCAAGTCCCTCCGGAAACCCCACTCGAGGCACAGCAATTGCCACGACGGGCGGGCCGTGGTTCGAGTCGACAGGAAGGCGACCTCACTGGGCGATTGCCAAACGGCGTCCTTCAGCTTTCCCCAAATTGTGTTGGGATCATTCGCTGAGTTCACAGGGTCTGGCCAGACCATTCTGTCATGGAACGGACTCGGAAGCAGGAAGTGTGAACTCAAAAGCTTAGACCATCTGTCACTTTAATTGGAAAATAAAAGTTGTCCCACACACAGGGACCAAAGACAAAACAAAACAGGCTTAAAGGCAATCAAAATTACAAACAAGGCATTTACTCAGCACAAACAGGCATGAACAGGTTTTCCTCATAGTGAAGCAATGGTCTGGCAGGGCAGTCCCAAAAGGAGCGTTTTAGTACTCCACCAGCAATCAATTCAATTCGTCTCAGGGGCGGGGCCAGCTGGGTGCCATGACGACCGTGCAGGACATGACAATTATAAAGACTTGGAAGTGTCAAGTAACTTTTTAACCGGCTACCATATTGGATTATAAGCAAAAAAGGAAGTAGATGCAGCTACAAATCAATCCGTGATTGATTTGGAACGAAACTCACGTAGAGTGTCCTAGATATGCACCTATGTGTAACTTTAGTGTAACGTGTTCTGTATTTTATTTTAATTTTAAATTGCCTTTCAAGATGACATGTATTTTTTTGGGAGTTGGATTTTATCAAATAAATCTTCCCCAAAAAAGCTATCTTTGGCTGGTGCAACTTATACTCCGGTGAGACTGATAGTCTGGAAATTAGGTATTTCACGCCCCCTGCTTTAAAAATGTTTAAATTCTGCGAGCACCACAATTGTCCTGAGAATGTCATGATTACTAATGGGAGGCACCTGAGTCTGCTCCTTTGGCGGCAATTGCCTCGGATGCTGATTGGCTGCTTATCTCTTTTTAAACCCCCGTCTTCCTCTCACCCGTTGTCAGTCCGTCTGCAAACCTCAGCTCCTGCTAGGCAAGACTTTTCGACCCCGACTTTCTCCTGTCCTGATTCCTGTTTTATTCCCGGCTCCGACCCCCTTTCTGAACTCGATTACGTTTTCGCTCACCGTCCCGGCCATCGATCTGTTCTTCCCCCGCTCTCGACACTGCCTTCGCTTGCCACGGAAGTGCCACTTCCGCGTTCCGAGCGATCTGCTACCCGTGACCGACGATCACCGGATCGTGGATGCAAGCCTTTTTCTCCTTCTAAATAAAATTGAGAGAAACAAACGCAAGTGGGTCGTGTCTCCGTTTCTGGTCTCTGACAGAGAAGATACCCTGGTTCCAGCAGGCACCACGTTGGCACAAAAAACATTTGTTGTTGATGTCGTATAGTGGGGAAAATCTCATTAAAAAAGTGGTGAAAAAAACATCTTATTCCACACTGTGAAGTGAAAACGCCAGAAGTGGAGACACTGTCTACCAAATGATTCTGCACCAATGCCAACTTTGTTGTCAATTTTGTATAGTTGGGGAAAAAAGCTAAAAGAGGGTCCAAAAAATACATTCTATTCCACACTGTAAAGTGAAAATATAGTAAGGCAGCAACGCCATAACCCAGGGGTCTGCTGTAGTTGAATTTTCTCAAAATTGCCTCCTAAATGTGTCAAAAATGCTCTATCAGTTTGTACACCTAATCAAACATTCAATTAAAAAAATGAGCAGAAAAAAAGTTTTTGTACATGTATTTGTTTATTCATCAAACTGTTGTGCAAAACAAATAGGAAAATTGCATTTACATAGATAAAAAACTTAATAAATACAATAAATAAGTTAAACATAAGTTAGTGCATGAATATCAAATATATTATAACAGTAACAGTTCCATTCATCACAGACTCGGAGTGTTTGCACGCTTACTTAAAAATAAATACTGTAACATGTTTGATACAAACATTATTCGTTTGTTGATGGCTCAAGTAAGCTGCAGTCTTCTATTTAAAAAAAGGGAATCTTGATCAGATCAACACTTTTTGGTATTTGTTCCAAGATTTTGCAAAACCAGCTGCTGGAGCATTCAAGGTCCTTAGCGTCTTTTGCTGTGGGGGAAAAAAGAGAAGGATTTTTAACTTTTGGATTCAGTTTACACAAAATGCAAGGTTTATTTGGCTACTATTGAATGTAGTGATCTTTACTAGACCATCATGAAAACAGCATCATTTTTGACACATTTTGGTAGGGATGTTCGATACCATTTTTTTTATACAGATAGTCATCACCGTCATAATTACCAACACCGGACAACAGTATAGCTGGGACATGAAATAAAACCTGTCTCCCGAAAAAGAACGATATACTTTTCAAATATCTCTGAATTTACCTCAAAACGGAAATGAATCAAAGGTAATTTAAGATTGTCCTAATTTCTCATGTCTGGTTCCTGATATGAAAACAAAGAAATAATCGCAATTATAAATTCGCTAAATAGTCTACCCATTTTTAATGAGAAAAATTATGATTTTATTGTTTTACTCAAAAAAAATTACCTTTTTTTTTGAGTGAATAAAACGGGGAAAAAGGCATACAATAAATTAGCAAAAATCTCTAGGCAAAATACAGCAGCATTTTTCTTTATGTGGACTGATATCAGCACCAATATCGAAATCTGTTATTGGTACACATTCCAAAACCTTAGTATTGAGTGTCATCACAGTATTCAGATTTAATAGTATGACTAACAGAGTTTAATGTAGTCGAAAAAACCTGTTTGGTACTTGCCTATGTTGTACCCTTAGTATTGATTACCACATTTTGCTGGTCTAATAGTACGACCAATCTCCAAAAGTAGTTGAATATACTTAAACTTACTTATTCAGGATCCTCTCGATGACTCTCTTCACCCAGTGAGCCTCAGGGTCAAGGCACACCTCCTGACCAGTCTTTTTAAGTGTAGCACTGCAAGAAAAAAACAAGGATGCCTTTAGAAAATGCAGACTCCGGTTGTGACCCTTCTCCAAAAATTGTCATCTCAAATATGAAAATATGGGGAAGAAAAATCCTTACATAATCTCAGTCTCTTCGCAGTGTGAGTTGGCAGGAATCAGCTCAACTTTCTCGATGTGGCGACCGATGGGTCTGCTCTCCGTTTGGATGCAACGGCAATGCAGTTCCAATCCCAGACTCCTTAAAGCCATTCCTGATACAAACAAATGAAGTTCAAATGCAACAGTTTGGATGCAATAACAATAATTCCTGATCTCCACCATGTAAAATAAAAGTAGACTTACCTTCACTGATGGCCGCCGAAGCCAGCAGGACCACCAAAGCAGCGAGGATTACTTTGTTCATCATGTTGTCGTTTGGCTTTGAATATATTGGCGGAGAAGTAAGAGTTCGGTTTGTTGGCTTGTCTCCTTTCCTCTTTTCTTTTTGAGCTCTACTCTGTGAATGTAGTGCTTAAGGGAAGAGTGTGTCCTTTTATAGAGCGTCGCGTGAGTCAGCTCACATGCAGGTATTGCGCAAACTGGGATTATTGGCCGGGGGCTGGGAATTTACAACGAGTAAGGGAATTTGATTGACAGATTAAAAGTATGAGACACACACATTGATTAGTATGCCATCCCAAAAAAACTCAACCACTGACTAAAGGTTTGTAATCAATTTGCAGCTGATTGGAATGTTTGGCATGTTTTACATGTATGTCTTTTTAAAAATTGATCAACTAATAGGTCACAGGTGACTTATTAAAGGTGTTCTTATTCTGAGAAAGTAAGCGGTCATCAAGTAAAGTCAGCTTTTACAACAAATATTCTTATGCAGAATAAATGTGAATATGCCTAGGACAATTTTCTTTTTGCTTGCTTGTTCAGAAAAAAAAAAACTTTCAAACCATTACTACCAGTAAACAATGTTGTTATATGAGCTTTCCCAGACTCTGTGTCCTGCTTGCAGGGTTTCAAGTTAGTATTATTGCATCTACACAAAAATCCTGGAACGTGTGACAGTATTAAATTACAGCAAAAAAATGTGTAATTATCAGCAAACACATTTAATAACATTGTGAAATAGTTAACACGCAGTTAATACTTAAATGAATCGCTAAAATTGTTTTCATACCCATTGTATAAGAAACTCTCAAATTCAGAATCTCAGATTCTCAGAATCAGATTCTCAAATCTTTTATATTCCCAGATATATTTTTCCCTTAACCTCCTAAGACCAGTGCTTCTTGTTTATGAGTATTCATGTGCATGCATGTTGACGCCATGAGGTTAAACGGACTAAGTGTAACAATTCACCACTAAAGATCGGTGTAGCTTGGATGGAACTGAGACGTCTACATTGAAAGAAGACACACGAAAAGCACCGAGCGAGCTGGATACACTTGAAGTGGCTGAAAAGAGCTATTAGCTGGAGTTGGTCAGAGCTGGTGTACGTGGCCAATATTAATGGCGAGTGGGAAAAGCGACTAAAAACAGTGGTAAAATATTGAAAGAGACACTGAAGGTCGAAACAAGTTTTATTTATATACAGCACCTCAGTAGATAACACTAACAATAGTGGCAAGCCACAGCCTGCGGCTAAATGGTTAACATGAGTTGCTAGAGAAGAAAGCAGTTGGGGAAAAAGTCAAAGATTGCATCAATCAGGTAACTCTTAGACCATCATATGAGCCATGGCAAGTAAGTGGCTTTTCCAGCTGAGATTAGCTCCAGATCTTTGCCAACTACTCAAAAAACATTTCAATGGAAAAATGCTGAGGGAGATTCCTGAATTTTGTAACTTTGCAGCCAAACCTCTTAAAATTAAAACACCTCAAGTCACACACTTTAGAGCAGGGGCCTCAAACTCAATTGATTTGCGGGGCGCCGAAGCTATAATGGGGTTTTCCACAAAAACATTGCTGATAAAACCATGCCGCTGTTCTAAAAGGGACAGTGATTTATGTTTGTCCATAGCGCAACCCAAAATGAGGAATACTACCAACTACAGAATCTGAACATGAGCAAAAAGGACTCAATTTTACCCAGCCTTTCGCAAAGA
>NW_028283352.1:0-2500 GCF_059441175.1 Urocampus carinirostris
CCTTCTCCACTTCGGCCTTCAAAGCTCTCGTTTGAATATTTGCTACTACCACCAAGATCTGCACCCGCGGCGGCTCCACCCGGGCTCGCGCCCAAGGCTTCCGTGCTCACCGCGGCGGCCTTCCTACTCGTCGCGGCGTAAGGCAGCTCTCTCTCTCTGCACGCGACGGCCGGGTGTGGGCCCGACACTCCAGCGCCATCCATTTTCAGGGCTAGTTGATTCGGCAGGTGAGTTGTTACACACTCCTTAGCGGATTCCGACTTCCATGGCCACCGTCCTGCTGTCTATATCAACCAACACCTTTTCTGGGGTCTGATGAGCGTCGGCATCGGGCGCCTTAACCCGGCGTTCGGTTCATCCCGCAGCGCCAGTTCTGCTTACCAAAAGTGGCCCACTGGGCGCTCGCATTCCACGCCCGGCTCCATTCCAGCGAGCCGGGCCCCTTACCCATTTAAAGTTTGAGAATAGGTTGAGATCGTTTCGGCCCCGCGGCCTCTAGTCATGGGCTTTACCGGATAAAACTGCTTTTTGCGAGCGCCAGCTATCCTGAGGGAAACTTCGGAAGGAACCAGCTACTAGATGGTTCGATTAGTCTTTCGCCCCTATACCCGGGTCGGACGACCGATTTGCACGTCAGGACCGCTGCGGGCCTCCAGCAGAGTTTCCTCTGACTTCGCCCTGCCCGGGCATAGTTCACCATCTTTCGGGTCCTATCGCACGCGCTCAGGCTCCACCTCCCCGACGCGGCGGGCGAGGCGGGCCGGTGGTGCGCCCGGTTTAGTCTGCCACCCCGTAGGGCCGGGATCCCACCGCGGGCCGGCGCGCGCCGGCCCCTCACTTTCATTGCGCCGTCGGGTTTCGTTCGTGCCCTCGGACTCGCGCGTGCGTTAGACTTCTTGGTCCGTGTTTCAAGACGGGTCGGGTGGGTAGCCGACTTCGCCGCTGACCCCTTGACGCCACTCTCGTGGACCGGTCCCCGCCCGGGACGCCGCGCCACGGCGACCGCGCACTGCGGACAGTGCGCGGCCGGCCGAGGAGGCGCGGCGGGGGCGAGGGGGTCCCGTCCGGGCGCGAGGGCCCGGAAGGCGCAGTGAGTACTTTTGTCCGCGGCCCCGGGGCGTTCCGGCGAGGTCGGAGCGGGGGACGCTATAGAGCGCGGGGGCCGCAGGCCCTCCCGCCCGAAAGCGGGAGGCGGGACACCCCGCGCCACCGTCGTCCCGGGCCCTTCCAAGCCGAACCGGAGCCGGTCGCGGCGCACCGCAACGGGGGAAGTGCGCCCGGCGGCGGACGTCCGGACCGGGGCGCGTGGCCGCGCCCGCCCCGGCCCCGTCCCCCGAGGGGGAGCGGGAACCGGGGACGGGACGCGACCGCCGCGCCGACCGACCGGCCGCCCTGGCGCCGCCGGGTTGAGTCCCCCGAGCAGACTGCGCGGGCCCCACCCGTTTACCTCTTAACGGTTTCACGCCCTGTTGAACTCTCTCTTCAAAGTTCTTTTCAACTTTCCCTCAAGGTACTTGTCGACTATCGGTCTCGTGCCAGTATTTAGCCTTAGATGGAGTTTACCACCCGCTTTGGGCTGCATTCACAAGCAACCCGACTCCGAGAAGGCCTCGCCCCGGCGAGCCGGGGGCCGCTACCGGCCTCACACCGTCCCTGGGCTGAGCCTCTATCAGAAGGACTCGGGCCCCCGAGCGGCGCCGGGCTAAAGCGGCCTTCCGTACGCCACATTTCCCTCGCCCTACCGCAGGGCGGGGATTCGGCGCTGGGCTTTTCCCTCTTCGCTCGCCGCTACTGAGGGAATCCTGGTTAGTTTCTTTTCCTCCGCTTAGTAATATGCTTAAATTCAGCGGGTCGTCTCGTCTGATCTGAGGGCGTGCGCGTAGAGCTGTGCGGTCGGGGCCGGCGCCGGGACCGGCGCCGCCGCCATACGGCCGTTGTGATCCGTGCGGGGATCCGCTTGCTCGGCGACCCTCGCCGAGAGCAGCCCCGCGCCGCACGGACACGCGACACCGACGGGCGGACGGACGCCGAGGCGCCGACCGGGACCTTTACCTGAGGAGGGCGCCGAGCGCCGCCGCCATACGGGCCGCCGCGCGGAGCCGCGCGCGCGGAGCACCTTCTCGGTATGCTAAGTACCAGCCGTACTCACCGGCAGCCGAGAAGCACCTCCGGACGCGCGGACGCGCGACACCGACGGGCGGACGGACACGGAGCGCCGCCCGAGTCTGTATTTGAGGGTACGAAGGGACGGGGGTCCCTGCGAAACCCCAGCCGCGGAGTGGGCGGGGACACGGGTCGCGCGCCACCCGCCGGGCGGACCGGCGGAATGTCGCGGAGGGCCCGAGCCTCGCCCGCGCGGACCGGGTTCTCGCGCCACCCGCCGGACGGACCGGCGGAATGTCGCGGAGGGCCCGGCCCGCGTCCGATCGATTGGAAAGCGCCGCTCAGACAGGCGTGGCCCCGGGGTAAAACCGGGGCCGCAATGTGCGTTCAAAGTGTC
>NW_028283352.1:7500-10000 GCF_059441175.1 Urocampus carinirostris
AAATTACCAGAAATCAACATAACACAAACGCAGGGCCCCACATTCTACAAACAAGCCACCACAGTTAGGAACACCGTCACCAACACAAACTACCTAATTAAACAAACAATCACACCTGCTACGGAAAACTGAAAATACATGGACCCGTCTGAATGTATGGGCCTTTCGGAGGCCATAAACTCAGCCAGCGCCGGGCCAGTGTTTGGGGTATTGTGCCCGCCACTAGTGGCTGAATACATAATAATAATAATAATAATAATAATAATTCCCTTGTATTGTCATTCTGTGTAACAATGTACACAGAACGAAATGTCGATTGCACTGGGCTAGTGTTGAGGGAACGTCGGGCCCTCAAGTTCGGTGGCTTGGAGCGGATTTTTGAGGTACTGCACTCCCATTGGAAATGCATGGGCGCTCCGTCCACTACCATGTAATTCCCTCACAATATCTGCCCCTGCGTGGCCGCGGGATGCTACTGCAGCCCCGTTGGTAATGAATGGGCCTTTCGGAGGCCATAAATACAGCGCCGCTGCATGGATTTTGGCGGTACTGCTGCTGTCGCTGAAAATACATGGACCCGTCTGAATGAATGGGCCTTTCGGAGGCCATAAATCCAGCGCCGCTGCATGGATTTTGGCGGTACTGCGGCTGTCGCTGAAAATACATGGACCCGTCTGAATGAATGGGCCTTTCGGAGGCCATAAATCCAGCGCCGCTGCATGGATTTTGGCGGTACTGCTGCTGTCGTTGAAAATACATGGACCCGTCTGAATGTATGGGCCTTTCGGAGGCCATATACTCAGCGCCGGGCCGGTGTTTGGGGAATCGTGCCCGCCACTAGTGGCTGAATCCCGGGCTAGTGTTGGGGGACTTGTGCCCGCCAATAGTGGCTGAATCCCGGGCTAGTGTTGGGGGACTTGTGCCCGCCAATAGTGGCTGAAATCCGCGCCGGTGTTTGGGGAAATGTGCGCGTATTATCGGGCCGGTGTTTGGGGAATTGCGCGCGTATTATCGGGCCGGTGTTTGGGGAATTGCGCGCGTATTATCGGGCCGGTGTTTGGGGAATTGTGCGCGTATTATCGGGCCGGTGTTTGGGGATTTGCGCCCGCCACTAGTGGCTGAGAACTTGGCTAGTGTTGGGGGACTTGTGCCCGCCAATAGTGGCTGAAATCCGCGCCGGTGTTTGGGGAATTGTGCGCGTATTATCGGGCCGGTGTTTGGGGATATGCGCGCGTATTATCGGACCGGTGTTTGGGGAATTGTGCCCGCCACTAGTGGCTGAGAACTTGGCTAGTGTTGGGGGACTTGTGCCCGCCAATAGTGGCTGAAATCCGCGCCGGTGTTTGGGGAATTGTGCGCGTATTATCGGGCCGGTGTTTGGGGATATGCGCGCGTATTATCGGACCGGTGTTTGGGGAATTGTGCCCGCCACTAGTGGCTGAGAACTTGGCTAGTGTTGGGGGACTTGTGCCCGCCAATAGTGGCTGAAATCCGCGCCGGTGTTTGGGGAATTGTGCGCGTATTATCGGGCCGGTGTTTGGGGATATGCGCGCGTATTATCGGACCGGTGTTTGGGGAATTGTGCCCGCCACTAGTGGCTGAGAACTTGGCTAGTGTTGGGGGACTTGTGCCCGCCAATAGTGGCTGAAATCCGCGCCGGTGTTTGGGGAATTGTGCGCGTATTATCGGGCCGGTGTTTGGGGATATGCGCGCGTATTATCGGACCGGTGTTTGGGGAATCGTGCCCGCCACTAGTGGCTGAGAACTTGGCTAGTGTTGGGGGACTTGTGCCCGCCAATAGTGGCTGAAATCCGCGCCGGTGTTTGGGGAATTGTGCGCGTATTATCGGGCCGGTGTTTGGGGATATGCGCGCGTATTATCGGACCGGTGTTTGGGGAATCGTGCCCGCCACTAGTGGCTGAGAACTTGGCTAGTGTTGGGGGACTTGTGCCCGCCAATAGTGGCTGAAATCCGCGCCGGTGTTTGGGGAATTGTGCGCGTATTATCGGGCCGGTGTTTGGGGAATTGCGCGCGTATTATCGGGCCGGTGTTTGGGGAATTGCGCGCGTATTATCGGACCGGTGTTTGGGGAATCGTGCCCGCCACTAGTGGCTGAATCCCGGGCTAGTGTTGGGGGACTTGTGCCCGCCAATAGTGGCTGAAATCCGCGCCGGTGTTTGGGGAAATGCGCGCGTATTATCGGACCGGTGTTTGGGGAATTGTGCCCGCCACTAGTGGCTGAGAACTTGGCTAGTGTTGGGGGACTTGTGCCCGCCACTAGTGGCTGAAATCCGGGCCGGTGTTTGGGGATATGCGCGCGTATTATCGGGCCGGTGTTTGGGGATATGCGCGCGTATTATCGGACCGGTGTTTGGGGAATTGTGCCCGCCACTAGTGGCTGAGAACTGTGGGCCGGTCCCCGGCTGGTGTTTGGGGACCGGCTGCCGCCTCCTGTGGGCCGGTCCCCGGCCGGTGTTTGGGGACCGGCTGCCGCCTCTTG
>NW_028283353.1:0-13818 GCF_059441175.1 Urocampus carinirostris
AGATCAAAAGCGCTATAGGCATCCCCAGCCTGGCCTTCTGAAGCTAAATGAATGTGCTTTCCCACATGTGTATCTATGTGGGTTGAAAATCCTGGGCCTGATCGGCGGAACAAAATTTGTGCCGATACTGCATCCCCAAAGTACTTTTCAAATATACCATCGAGGGTGCCAGATACACGCTCATTTAGGGCTTCAGACATTTGGACTTGGTGGCCTTCAATTGTTAGTTTCATGGACTTTCCTTTCGGTTGGGGTGTTGAGGTTTGAATAAAACCGTTTCCGTTCAGCTGCTCCGGGCAGACCGAGACGAAGACGGTATTTGGTGACCGTTCGCCGTGCGACCTGATGGCCCTGTAGGACCAGGTCTTGGGCTAAGGTTTCATCTGATTTAGGCCGTGTATGGGGTTCCTGTGCGATGGTATGTGCTAACCATACCCGTAGCTGAACACCGGAAAATTGTGTGGCAGGATCAATAAGGGCGGTAAAGAAATCCTTTAGGGCCCATACCCCGGCTGGGGTTTGTACAGATTTACCTGCAACGGCACGGGAAATGGTGGAGGGATGTAATGCAAGTGCTTCCGCCGCTTGTCCTTGGGTAAGGGGCTTCATAGCAGAACGATCAGTGCTAAGCGCTTCGGTTTGTTGATCGCATAAGAAGGCTGTTAAATTGAGGAGTGTTTGGCTGCGCGCCTGTAGCGCCCTTACGGTTGCCCGTGCGGCCTTCAGCGGTGTTGCTATGTCTGGGCGTTTTCGCGCGGCGGGACTGAGGGCGCAGAGCATGCCCTCATCTACATCATAAGTGCGGTGGGTTAGACTATTGAGACGAACGGCCCACCCGTTTCCAGCGGGCTCAACGATGAGATCAGGGGGCAGGATAATCGCGGCTTTAACATCCAAAGCATCCGCAGGCCGGGGATTGAGTGTTTGCAGAATTTTGAGCAGATCAGGGTTCGGTGACATATGACCGCTGCGCACGGCGGACAGGTTTTCACACAAATCAAATAAATCAGGGAGCAGATTGGCATTAACCTCCCCCATCTCTGCCTTCATCTGCAACTGCGCGACTAAACATTGACCCAAGTCATCAGCTAGCAAGCCGCCCTCTTTCAAAAACACTGCTTGAATGGATTGGAGAGCACTTAGAGGAACCTCGGCGGGCCGCTGTATTTCTGAAAGGGGGGTGGAAAGCAGGCCAGAATCTGATGCTTCATCTATCAGAAGATTGGCCAGCGCCCGATCTTCTACCCGCCAAAATAGGTCTTTGGCTAAATTGCGTAGCGCCGCTGCTACACTGTCCGGGCCAGGATCGGCGAGATTGGCAATCCAGTCATTGTCATCATGGGCAGCGTGGGTGGCGGAGACGGTTAAGAAGGGATTGGAATCAACGACATCTCGAAGGGTTTGTTCCAATCGCAGACCCGCCAGCGCCAGGTATTGCAAGGATGATTTAATTTCCTGCGTCAGACCTAGACGCTGACGCTGCTGAAGTCCCAAACTCGGTCGCAGCGCCATAAATCTCTATTTGGCACGGGTTTTGCTTATTTTCAAGTGATTGATAGGGAAATTTAATCCGAGTTCCGGATAAGAGAAGACTTAAATTATTAATTTAAATATTTTCAGGCTAAAGGGGATACTTTAAGTGGCAATGTGCCATATGTTCGTTGATCAGGCCAACAGCCTGCATATAAGCATAGCAAATGGTGGAGCCGACAAAGCTCATCCCCCGTTTCTTTAAGTCTTTGGATAGGGCATCACTTATCGCATCTGAAACCGTCAATTCCCCCATAGATTTGGGTCGGCGTTTAATTGGTGCCCCATCTACATAGGCCCAAAGATAGGCATCAAAGCTGCCAAATTCTTCCTGAATTTTGAGAAAGGCCAAGGCATTCTTACGAACCGAGAAAATCTTCAACCGATGGCGAACAATCTCAGGATTGCTAATCTGTGTCTCCAGATCCTCATCCGTCATGGCTGCGCATTTTTTTACGTCAAAGTTATGAAAAGCAGCCCGATAGCCGTCACGTTTTTGAAGGATTGTCCAATAGGATAGACCCGCCTGTGCGCCCTCCAAAATTAAATCTTCAAAGAGTTGTCGGTCATCGTGTACAGGCACACCCCACTCTGTATCATGGTAATGGGCATAGGCTTCTTGGCCAGGCTTGCCCCCAAAGCAGCGACTAAGGGTCATATCTATTTTATGTTCATCTCTCATGGTAGCTCGCTTTTCCCACAGCAGGTTTATCGACTGACATGCTCTAGGTCTTTATTGGGTTCAGGATGTTCCCTGCGAACGCTGTTTCAACATTCTGGGAATCCGTTTTAGACCCTATCTTTAAAATATAAACCCCCTGACCAGAGAAATGGGTCAGGGGGTTCTTTAGCAAGGCGCCTGGAGTGGTGAGAGTGGAGATGGGCGCACTTGCCAATCAACGGCCAAGGGTAAGGGGTATGGCCGTCGAACTGGCTCTCTGGGTTATTCTGCTGCCTTTAGATAACCAAGAGATTGGGTAAGGAAGACATAGAGCTTACCAATGTCGGCCGTAAGGAATGTGGTATGCAGCAGCTTAGATGCATCTGCGCTTTCTGCGCGGCCCAACAAATCCTCAAAGGTTGCGACATAGGCATCAATCTTTGTCTTAAAGTCCAAATCGTTATTATATTGTTCAGAAATTTTGGTGGCCCCGAGCGGCGTATTGCGACGGAGCAGGCGACGGACAGCAACCGAACGGTCCCCAGACTGGAAGGCATCTAACACATCCTGGGGGACATTACCGGCCAGAATTCCCTCTACGTCAATCGCTGCAGATTGGAGCGTACCAACCAAATCACCCGCAGCCTTTAGGAAAGAATCGCGTTCTTGGCTATTAACGCCTGATAGCATAGAGCCTGCGTTGCCCCCAGCCCCTGAGATGCTTGCGATAGAGCCGTGCTGTGCGACAGCGGTTGCACCGATTTCTTCGATCAGTTCTTTTAGGCGGTTGGCCTGATCCTCAAAATTTCTTAATTGACCGCCGACTTCAGAAGACGAAGAGCGGACCGATCCGATTGCAGCGGCGGAGCTTGCAGATAGGCGTTCAATATCTGTCCGGGCACTGTCTGATAGCTCACGAATTTCTTCCATGAAAGATTTGGTGGTCGTAACGGCAGCGGCGGCTTCCTCATGCAAATGTTCAAGAGCTGCATCCAAGATCACTTTGGCTTTACCGGTTGTTCCCTCTAGGGCACGAACGTTGTCATTGAATGCGACATGAAGATCACGGGAATCTTGGTTCAGTTTGCGCATAGCCTGTGCAACATCCCCCAACTGTAATTCCATATCAGCCTTGAGTGCAGAAAAGGTTGTTTTTGACTCCTTTGCCGTTTCTGACAAATCTTGCGTCAAATTGCGGAGGTCTTGGGAAAGATCACCATAGCGGGCATCGACATTAACAAAGGCGTCTTCCAAGCCCTTAGGCAAACCAATGAGGTCTTCGCGGATTTTGTCGCCGTAATTTAAGATGTCGCCTGCAACGCCTGTGACCTGTTCTGATTGGTAAACCAAGTCTTTGTTAGCGGTTTCGATACGGGCCACAGCATCCTGCGCGGCATCGGCCATTTTATCGGCCAAGTGGGGTAAGTCTTGGCTAATGCGCAACAAATCCTCCATGGCATCCTGACCTGCCAAAGACAGATCTTTTGAGAAACCAGATACCAATAGAGTGATTTCGTTGTTAGCGGTTTTAATAACGGCCTCAACGCGATCCTGCATGGTATCCATTTCGCCAATGGATTCGCGAATGCGTTGCTCAACAGATTCACACGCGGCTGCAACTTGAGAGTCGAGCGATTTTGAAATTTTCTCTAACTGCCCTGCATGGGCATCTAGGTTAACCTGCATAGACCCAGAAGCCTCTTCGGTGCGGGCGACCAGAGACTTCGACGCCTCGTCAGCAGTTTTAAGCAGGTCATCGACCTGTTTTTCAAACTGGTGGCTGATGGTTGTTCCATAGTCATCAACCGCCTTCATCAGATAGTCGAGATGGTTAACCTGGTCACGGACAGCATCGGTTAGGATGTCGGCTTGGGCTTTTAGTTCAGAACCAATCTTATCCATTTGATGGACCTGTTCATCCACCTGATCAACAATCCGGTCGGCTTGTTGGCTTGCCTTATCCTGAACGTCTGAAAGTCGTTCGATCTGCGGACCAAGGGTGGAGGCCAGGACCTCAAGCTGTTCAGCTGACCCTTTGGCTACATCTTCCAATAACTCAGCATCAGCAATGAAAGTTTTGGATGTACGGCGGGCCATGGTTTCTGCGTCTTCGTATGCCTTTTCCATGCCCTCAACATGGTTCCAAAGATCATCGACCAGACGATAGGCGCGCTCCGTAGTTTTGGAAATACTTGCCTCCATATCTGACATGGGCTCAGATACATTCACGATCATTTCTTCACGTAACCCACGGACCATATCAATCGTGCTGCGGACCTGACCCTGTAGATCAGTTACGCCATCCATATTTTCAATGATTTGGTCAGCTTGGGTTTGTAGGTTGCCCTTAACCTGTTCAGACTGCTTATGAACATTGGCAACCAGTGTTGACATGCGGCGGGATTGTTCTTCAAAGCGATTGGTCAATTCGGTAAAGGTATCAAGGGCACGTTCAGCCTGTTGATTGAAATCTTTGGCTTCGCTCCGGAATCCTTCAGCGATTACCTGCATATGGGTTTCAGAAGAATTGGGCAGGATTTGATAACGTTCTAAATCGGCAATTTGCGAAAAGAGTGCCATTTCCGTTAACTGTGATTGACGGATGAGCAGAACATAGAGCCAAATGACGGCAACCGGCATGACCAGTAGCAGGGCCGCCGCAATAAGGGACTCCGCGCCAAAGGGCTCCGTTCGTCCATAAGAAAAGGCAAAGAAAAGCCCGCTAACAACGACCAACCAGGCAAAGGTTGCGATTAACCCAAGCAACTGTGTCCGTGCCCACCGCTGACTCGCGCGCGCGGTTGATTCCTCTATCGGAATATCTTCAATCTGACTGACCCCAAACGCCATATATATCTCCACACCACTAGGGCTAAAAATTATTCAGCCCCTTTACGCCGGGTTGGGTGGAGGATATGCAAAGGCAGCGGCCAAAATGGACCATAAACTTAAAAATAGCCTAAAACATCCCCAATCGTCCCCCGACTGGTTCAAGCCCCGTTTGAAGAACGAGTATCGAGTCCCTCTGAGGCATGAATGTCACTCTATTAAAGAAAAAGTGTGGAAAATCAATACTTTATACTCATCTCCGTTGAAAATCTCAGATTTTTTAAAAGGAGGTGAGTATGAAGCAAATTATAGCGGATTCCAAGTCGGTTGGATCAACCGACGCAGGGAACATCCGCGCCCATAAGGGGTTTAAAGCCATTCAACTGATTCAATAGAAATGAAAATGGCTTTAAAGCGGATTCCAGGTCGGTTGGATCAACCGACCTGGAATCCGCTCTAATGTAAGATTGAGATCGAGTCGCCGATCTTAAAACTGCCGGGAGTTACGCAGGAACACAAAAGCCCTAAATTGTTATGTCCATAATGACGCTTCATATGAACATTGATGTCATCGGGATTCCAGGCGCTGGTGCCGGGTGTCAGGTTAATAGCACGACAGCGATCAACAGGTTCCAGCACTTTGATTTCTAAACTTCCCAGACGTAATACCTTACCCACAAGATCATGTTCCGCCCAGGCCTCTAGCCCTGAAAACCAAGTATTCATGCGGAATCGCTCCCGCCCCAAATCCCGCCCCAAAGTTGTCTCTAAATCAGTGAGGGAGGCAGGATTGCATAGCGTAATGCAGGGAACCTTGCGGTCGGTCAGATTTTGCTCAAGCCCCTCAATGACCTCTAGGGAGCCTTCGTCCTCTAGGTGGCCAAAGGCGCGGATTTGGGTTGTCAGGGCCGTGTGATCCATTTCATCAGTCAGATTGTAGGGGCCGTAGGTTGTTCCCGCGACGGTTAGGGTTAAAACCTCTCCAGCTTCATCGAATGAAGTTTCGTAAATGCCGAGAAAGGCCTCAAAAACCATCTGGAGAAAGTTAACCTTAGGTGACCATCCAGCAGGGGAGCGGTTTTTCACGCGGCTGGGATGGTAAATGCCAAAGCGTCGATCACCAGCCATGCCGCGTTGGCTCATCTCCGCCTGTTGCAAGTCCTGTCCATAAAAGCCTTTGATGGGATAACGAGTTATTTGGTCAATGATCATGATCCACTCTTAATTTCTATTTCTATGTATCGCTATGCAATGTTTACATTTTGTCAAAAAAATGTAATCTGAGGTCGATATATTTTCTAAATCCCAATTTAGAAATTGGAATGTCCTTTAAGTCTAGCCAAAATCTGTCTCCAATTGGTTTTAACCGGACGGCAATCTCTTTTTCAAGAAGTCCACTCGGAATAATCGCTCTTTTCATAGTTTTAGTTTATTCAATGGCTTCGTTGGTTTTCGGCCTTTCCGAAAGTTTAGAATATAGTCTCAAGCTGATACTAGTATGTTTTATTGTGTCATTTCCAATTATTGTCTTGGTTGTATTCTTTCTCTTAGTAACGAGACATCAAGATGCAATTTATTCCCCTGTAGATTTTGAGAATAAGGAGCATTTTCTTCAGTTACGCAAAATGCAGCTAGAAACCGCTGCATCTCTTGGTGCTGCATCTGCAAAGCAAACCGGAAATGCGAAGCTCTCATTAAATTTAGATCAAGTTGCAGATACGATTCAAAAGAGAATTTCAGTGAATGCGTCTCGAGTACGTAAACCTCTCATTCTTTGGGTAGATGATAGGCCTGATAATAATATTTTTGAAAGACAAGCATTTCAATCCGTGGGAATTGAATTTGTTTTGGCACAATCAACGAATGAAGCTCTGGATAAAATGGAACATCAAAAATTCTCTGCTATCATTTCTGATATGGGTAGAAGAGAGGGTCCAAGAGAAGGCTACGTGTTGCTAGATGCAATTAGGAACATGGGCAACGCCACACCTGTGTTTTTCTATGCTTCTTCCAATGCACAAAAACATAAAGACGAAACACGGCAACATGGCGGGCAAGGATGCACAAATAATGCCCAAGAACTTTTTGAAATGGTCACCCAAGAATTAGCAAAATCCGTTTAAGGACTTTTCATCTCAATAAGGCCTCTTCATTTCAAAACGCTGATCGAAAACACCGTAGTCGAAATACCCGGCCCGAGACACAGGCGCGATGGGGGTTAAATCGACCCGACCCTCAGGCGTAATCAACGCATCATCAATATGGATGCCGACCACCAGGCCAAAAACAACAACAGAGGGGACACCCCGCGCAAAGGGGGTGGGCAGTGTTGTGGCGCTGTGAAACGTGCACTCTAAGGCAACAGGGCTTTTGGCGACGCGCGGCGGGGTCACCTTTTTGCAGGGGTGATCCAGCGCGGCAAAGTCAAACTCGCTTTCCCCTTCGGCGATAGGTGTTGAGGTCAGGTTCATGGCCTCAGCCAAATCATGCGGAACGACGTTGACCACAAATTCCTGGGTTTCAATGGCATGTTTTGTGGAATGTTGCCCCATATTGCCGGAGAACATGACCATTATGCGGGTTATTGGAAACCATGTTGTAGGCAGAATAGGGGGCCAGATTGGCAATATCATTTTTGCCTAAGGTCGAAATCCACGCGATGGGGCGGGGAACAACCAGTGCCTTAAAGGGATCATGGGGCAAGCCATGATCGCCTTTGACAGCATCATAGAACATCTTATTTATTCGGTTTAGGGGAAACGACCATCATCATTTGACGGCCTTCCAACTTGGGTTCTGCGTCAACGCGAATAATATCGACCTAAATCTTCCTGAATGCGTTTGAGAACATTTAGGCCAAGATTTTGGTGTGCCATTTCCCGGCCACGGAACCGCATGGTGAATTTAACCCTTATCGCCATTGGCCAAAAATTTATTGGCATTGCGCATTTTGGTTTCATAGTCGTGAGTATCGATGTTGGGCCGCAGCTTGACCTCTTTGGTATCAACGATTTTCTGCTTTTTCTTGGCCTCAGACGCTTTTTTCTGCTTTTCATACATCATGCGGCCACGATCCCCGATCTTACAAATGGGAACGCCGCCCTCACCTGCTGAAATCTCAATCAGGTCCAAACCAACATTCGCTGCCAAGTCCAGCGCCGCGCGGGTTTCCATCACCCCATGATTATCCCCGCGTTGGTCGATCAGGCGAACCTTGCGGGCGGTGATGTCTCTATTGGATCGTGGGCCCTCTTTTACAGGGGGACGACGATCAAAACGGCTAACTCTAGCTATGGCTTAATATCCTTCAATGGTTTGTAGAGCCGCGTATATAAGCAAGGCTTTGACCTATTCAAAGGGCTAAAGCACACTTTGGGCATAAAAGTCCCTTAATGCGGCTAAAGTTTCCTTTAGCGATAGGCGTTCGATCGGCACACCTTCAGGAAAGGCGCCCTCTAAACGACTTGGTAGGCGGGAATCGAGCATGACAAAGGCACCCCGATCCTGACGTTGGCGGATTAAACGTCCGAATGCTTGGCGAAGGCGGAATCGTGTGATCCTATCGTCATAGATACGCGATCCGAAATGCGCGCGGCGGGCACGATGCGCAAGCGTAGGGCGGGGCCAGGGAACTTTATCAAAAACCAGCAGGCGCAGCGCCTCCCCCGGTATATCGACGCCATCGCGTAAAGCGTCTGTGCCAAGTAGGCAGGTGCGGGTTTCGCTACGAAAAATATCTATCAGGGTGGTAACATCCATGGCGTCCAAATGCTGCGCTAACAAGGGTATATTTTTTGCCTCAAGTTTTGGAGCCATGGCTTGATACGCAGTTTTAAGGCGGTGAATGGAGGTAAAGAGGCCAAGCCCCCCCCCCACCGGCGGTGAGAAACAGTTTGGCCATGGCCGCTGCGGATTGACCAGGCTTGTCCCGTTCCAGGTCTGTTACCACAAAAACCCGCGATTGGGTTTGGTAATCATAGGGACTGGCGAGTGAGAGCCGCTGGGGCGGTTCTGGCAGATGACGGGTGCCTGTTAGGGCCTCTGCCGAATCCCAATCAACCTCCGCCACACCTGTCTGATCGGTGAGTGTTGCTGAGGTGATGAGCGCGCCCTGCGTTTGGGCGGCGAGCAAGCCCATGAACGGTTCTGTCGGGTCAATAAACTTTCGGTAATAGGCAATATCAACGTCCCGTCCGTCTGATCGGGTGACCTCAAACCAATCAACAAATCCCTCTGGCGTGCCAACCTCTAGCCCTTGCAGCATGGAAACATAAAACTGGAGAGGGTCAAGCGCCCGCTGCCGGATGGAATTGGCGATACCCCCTAAACGGCGGCGCTGATCGGCCCCAAAGGTCACTGTGGGATCTTCGCCATCTCCTTCAGGGTCTGCGTCTTCTAACCTTTGTTGAATTAGGGTTGCTAAATCATTCAGGGCTTCAGGAGTTTTTGTAGAGCCTCAACGAGAGTTTTTGCAACGGGATAAGGCCCTCTTGGGGGGGATGAACCCCAATTTCTAGGGAAAAGCCACCTGTCTGATCCGCAGCGCTGGATCGGGCATAAACCTGGGAAGCTACCTGGCCTAAAAATGTTTCAACGGGGCCCTTCGGGGCATTTTGACTGAGGCGATCATACCATCCCTGCGCGGGCAAAATTTGGGCTGCACGCTCAACCCCATGCAGGCAATCACTCAAATCTGAATCGCTATCCGCTAAGTCTTCTAAACGTTTGCGCAGTCCGCGCGCGCGCCCCGGAAAATTGGGAGGGACTGGTGCGCTCTGTGCCCAAAATCCAGCGGCGCAAATCACGAGTTTCCATACCGGAAAGGCACCCGGCGTAGGCACTGTCGGCAGCGTCAAACAGGTGATGCCCCTCATCAAAGACATAATGGGTCGGGGGATTTTGTTCCACATCTGTGCTGACCAGGGTTTGGGTCATAATGAAAGCATGGTTTGCCACCACAACCTCCGCATGGGGGGCTTTGCGCGCCATCTTTTCGGCAAAGCAGGTGCCATAGTGGGGGCAGGCCCCATGCCAGCATTCCCCCCGACGTACCGCCAAATTTTGTGAGAGCTTAAGCCCCGCTAATTCGCGCAACCAACCGGGACAATCACCGCCAATTAGTTCCCCTGCCCGGCTTGCTGCGGCCCAACGTGCCATAAGAATGAGGCCGAGAGTGTCTTTCTTTAACGCCCCTTGCGCAACCCCATTCACACTTTCCTCCATATTCATAAGACAGAGGTAATTTTCACGCCCCTTGCGAACGACAACCTTTTGCTCCTTAATTGCCGGATTTGGATAAAGACGACCCAATTCTTGATCAAGCTGCCGTTGCAGATTTCGGGTGTAGGTTGATAGCCAAATAGGCCCTTGATTCTTATGGCGCCAGGCAAAAGCTGGGGCCAGATAACCTAAGGTTTTGCCAACGCCCGTCCCCGCCTCTGCAAGGACGAGTGAGGGGGCATTGTCTGCCACCGCGGGGGCAAAGGCAGGCACAACGCCGCGGGCATAGGTCCTTTGTTCGGGTCGGTCTTCAGCGTGCTCAGATAGAGAAGCGGTTAGGATACTATCAGCCTCCTGCTCCATAACGGGGGCATTGCCTGGACGCCCTGGCGGGGCGGCTTCCTCCCACTTTGGTAGGTCGCGCCAAACCTTCAGGGCCGCAAGATTATCTTGTTTGCCAGCCAGGGCTTGATCCCCCATAGCCCGCAAACAGGGTTCGGCGAAAGGCCATCCACCCCATGTGCCAGCCAGAGTTGATCGATTGTGGTGCGATCAGACCCCTGCATTTGTGCCGTTAATTCCTGGATAAGAAAGGTTGTGGCATCCAGGAGAACGAGGGCGTCCTCCTCCCCATCTTGTGGCGGGGGCATGCCGAGTGCTTCGGCCAATCCTTTCGGCGTGGGCACACACCAACACGCGGGACGAACAAAAGCGAATAGACTTAATATATCCGCAAAGCAGGTTGGTTCAACATGCAACCGCCGGGCAACGGCCGGGGCATGACAGACCAGGGCCTGTGTTTCGCGCAGCCGTAGGGCAATCTCACGGCCATCCAGGCTCAGGACTTCGCCATCGGCACTGAGCCAGGTATGGTTTGCGTAGCCAGGAATGAGAATTGGAAGTGATAACAAGACGTTGCATTAAAGAACAAAGCCCTTGGGGAAAGGAATCCTTGCAGTTGTCAGAACAGAGGCTATTTGCGCGTAATGACTCAAATTACATCGGAAATCGCCGCCAAAGCCAAAGCCTGGCCCTTTGAAGAAGCCCGCAAATTGAAAATCCGTGCAAACGGGAAAGTGCCTGAGAAAGGCTATGTTCTGTTTCAAACAGGATATGGTCCCTCTGGTCTGCCACATATTGGCACCTTTGGTGAGGTTGGTCGTACCTCTATGGTCCGCCGCGCCTTTGAGGCCTTATGCCCCGATATTCCAACTAAACTGTTTTCCATCTCTGATGATTTGGATGGCTTGCGCAAGGTCCCAACCAATATTCCTGAAGACGGACAAAAAATGCTGGCCGAACACATTGGTAAACCGCTCTCTGCCATTCCCGACCCCTTTGGCACGCATGAATCTTATTCGGCCCATAACAATGCACGCCTTTGTGCATTTTTGGATAGCTTTGGTTTTGACTATGAATTTAAGTCGGCATCTGACCTCTATCGCGACGGTACGTTTGATGAGGCTCTGTTGAAGGTCTTGCAGAATTTTGAGGCTATTATGGCTGTCATGTTGCCAACCTTAGGGCCAGAGCGCCGGGCGACCTATAATCCCTTCATGCCTTCAGCCCGACAACGGGCCGGGTGCTGGCAACCCCCTGCACTGGAAATCAATCCCGATGCCGGAACTATTGTGGTTGAGGATGAGGATGGCAGCAAAATTGAGGTTCCTGTGACGGGGGGGCATTGCAAATTGCAGTGGAAACCCGATTGGGCCATGCGCAAATTTGCCCTGGGCGTTGATTATGAGATGTATGGCAAGGACCTGATCGATAGTGCCAAGGTTGGCGATCGGATTATCAAAATCCTCGGTGGTCGTGCACCCGATGGTTTAACCTATGAGCTTTTTCTAGATGGCGAGGGGCAAAAGATTTCCAAATCTAAGGGCAATGGTTTGTCTATGGAAGATTGGCTGAAATATGGACCTGCCGAATCCCTTTCCCTGTTTATGTATCAAAAGCCCAAAACGGCCAAGCGTCTGTTCTTTGATGTTATTCCCAAATCAACAGATGAATATCAGTCGCATGTCGCCAAATTTATGGTGGAAGAAGACCCCGCAAAGTTAGCAGAAAACCCTGCTTATCATATTTCCATAGCGTCTGGGCTGAACAAGGCGTCCGCTGAACGAGGGGAAGGCGGCAACGAAAAAAGTGGTTCGTCCCTATCCTATTCCATGCCTTTTAAACTTGGCCTTCCGTTGCCAATGCAGAGAGTGCCGGCATGATGTGGGGATTTATCAATCAATATGATCCAGCCGCAACAGCCGAAAGCCAGCCTTTCCTGGCCATATTGGTTGAGCGCGCCGTGGCCTATTACCAAGATTTTGTAAAACCCAATAAGGCGTTCCGTGCGCCCACTGAGCAAGAAGCAACAGCCTTTGCAGCCTTGATTGAAAAGTTGAAAGCTACTTGCGCCTGGCACATCAGGCGAAGACCTACAGTCCCTCGTCTATGCAACGGGTATGGAGCATGGCTATGAGGGGAAATTGCGGGATTGGTTTCAGGCGCTTTATCAGGTTCTTTTGGGACAGGACCAGGGACCCCCGATTTGGGTCCTTTGTTGCGCTTTATGGCCTAGAGGGGTCCATTGCCTTATTGCAAAAAGGGATTGATGGACAACTCAGCAGATAAGGGATCGCGCCCGGAAACAACGATTGCGGTGACGCAGGGGGTCTTGCGTCACTGCCATGATATGAATTGGGCACCGTTAACGGAGGTAAGGTTTAAGACGGGCCGCCGCGCCGATGTTCTGGCGCTGGATAAGGACGGGAAATTTCATCTCTTTGAGGTCAAATCATCCCGCGAAGATTTCATCGTCGATCAGAAATGGCAGGACTATTTAGAGTTCTGTGATAGTTTTTCATTCGCTGTTGCGCCAGACTTCCCCATGGACCTCATTCCAAAAGAGGTAGGGTTGATGGTCTGTGATGCCTATGGCTGGCATACTGTACGTCCAGCCTATATCAAAACACTTCATGCCAGCCGCCGCAAAGCCATGACCCTTATGTTTGGGCGTCTGGCCGCGCAACGATTGCAAGAGGCCCTTAGCTCTTAAAAAACTCACTCACACGGTCAAAGAAGCCGCGCGCCTTTGGTGACGGCGTTTTCGCCCTCTTGCTGGAATTCTTCCAAGATTTCTTTTTGACGGAGTGTTAGGTTTGTCGGCGTTTCAACGGAAACATCGACATACATATCACCGCGCGATTGACGGCCATAGATATTCATACCAAGTCCCCGCAGCCGGAAGGTTGCCCCGGAATTGGTTCCCTCAGGAATCGTGACACGGTGGCGCTTGCCATCAATGCTGGGAACCTCCAGATTTCCGCCAAGGGCAGCCCGGGCCATGGGAATGGTTGCACGTACATGTAGATCAGACCCATCGCGTTCAAAAATTTTGTGTCGTTTGATCTCTGGGAAAATATAGAGGTCGCCTGCCGGGGCACCCCGACGTCCCCGCTTCGCCCTTTCCAGCGACGCGGATGCGCATATTATCCTCAATCCCTGGGGGAATATCGACCTCAATGGTTTTGGTCGTTCTAGTAAGGCCTTGGCCTCGGCATGTCCCGCATGGGCTAGAGATT
>NW_028283354.1:0-13478 GCF_059441175.1 Urocampus carinirostris
AGCAAGCTAAGAGCAGGTCAAGCCATCTCGTAGTTTTTTTTTTGTTGCTTGCACTTTTTCTCATAATTGAGGATTATCTATCTTTTGATGCTTTCATTCAAAAAAAGCAACGCAGAGACTTCATTTATAAGTTTAGGCAGGACATGTAGTGTTTTGATCCTGTATTTAGAAGGAAAGAGTTATAGGATGTCTGCAAACCGATTGCTTTTGCCTCATATTACCAAAAGAGGTTGTCTCAGGTCCACTCTTTAAAATAACGATCAGTTTCGTAAAGTTGAAGGAGCTAGATGTTTATTTATTATTTCACAGTTCATTAACTTGACAATGGATGACTAATTCCGTCAAAAACACACATTGATTGATCAATATTACCGTATTTTTCGCACTATAAGGCGCACCGGGTTATAGGGCGCACCCCGAAAAAATAGTTTTTGGTCCTATATTTGACATACATAAGACGCACCGGATTATAAGGCGCTACAATGGGAACGTCGACAAAACAGTCAGATAGTTCAGTCAAACTTATTACCCCCTTAACATTTCGAAAGCTTGCAAAGAAGCAAATACGTGTCGTAGACATGTGCGGATGCGGTGTCCGTACGATGTCACTCAAATGCATCGTTCCAAATATCATTCGGAAGGTTCAAGTCTTGGGATTCAAGAAATGCCAACCATTCCTTAGTTTCTATTTTCTTTTTCGTTCGCAACTTTACTGTGCATATGACAATAAACACTTGGAATTGACTTTAATTTAAAAATAGACAATCCATTCCATCCATTATCTGCACCGCTTATCACAGAAACATCGAGTTCAGTCTGAAACAAGATACAGGGAAAATATATAGCCAGAGTAGCTCACCGAAGTCGTTGTGTTCAATAATAATGTGCAGCCATGCTCCTCTTATATCCGTGAGTGTAGTAAATCCAGGAGAATAAAATATTTACAAATACAGAATAGTAAAAAACGCTTTCTGTATGCCATCAACCACGTGCTATACACATTCATCTTTTTCGGCCAATTGCAGGCTTTGTTTTGCCGCTTCAGCCTATGCCAGCCTGTAAATGATAAAAAGGATCCGCCCCTTGACCTCCGAATAACTTTAGCCAATAGTGATCGATTCAACTGATGATTGACACATCTTTTTCGGCCAATTGCAGGTTTTGGTTTTTTTGCAGCTTAAGCCTATGCCAGCCTGTAAATGATATAAAGGATCCGCCCCTTGACCTCCGAATAACTTTAGCCAATAGTGATCGATTCAAATGATGATTGACACATTGGTTAGCCGATGAAACGCCGGTAAATAAATCCCAGCATGCACCGCGGACTACTTGGCGTTCGGGGGAAAATCTAGTCAGGGGGTGGAAGTTTGTTGGAAGACTTTGTGACTTATTATTGATCCATAATTAAGGCGCACTGTATTATAAGGCGCATGGTCAGCTTTTGAAAAAAATAAAGGCTTTTAGGTGCGCCTTATAGTGCGGAAAATACGGTGACTAAATGTATACAAACCGAAGTAAATAATCAGATGTTTCAACAAGATTGAAGTTTGAATGAGATGGGTTTTCTCCACTGTTTAAAAAAGTGGTGGGTATATTGTGGAAAGTAAAAATTGCTAATAAGAGAAACTAGCAAAGATTTTCTATGGCCTGTTTGAAGCGTTTGACCTCAGCACCAAATCGGCAGTTCTGTTTGTTTTTCTGTTGCATACTAGTACTTTGAGAGAGAGAGAGACGGTGGTTCAGTTATTCGGGGTCATCTCTGGCTTCGGAGAAGTGGAAAAAGAGAGACTGCGTTTATTCGCCGTGTATTCTCAGCAATGGCATCGCCCCTATAGACAATTGAAAAATGTTTTCTATTTTACAGCTTATACAGCTTTCTTGCTCTGCCAATCAAATGATGAATACGATGTAAGCTCATTTATTTGTAAATCTAACCCTGCCTCACAAGGCATGGACTTCAATTGCAAATTGCTGGTTCAGGGCTAGTGTCCTTTCAGGGGCCATTGCTTTGTTTTTTTTTTTTTGTATTTCACATTTATGTAAGACATCCTAAATTGTGTCTCCTTGCAATTAGTTAAGGATCAGAAAGATAATCCGTGAAATGTTGCATGCGGTCACACATCTGTCCGTTAGCTGTTATCTGAGGACGAGAACTCGACTTGCGGAAAATGTGATCGTTTTGGATGGCTGAAAGGGCCCAAGTGATTATTCTCAACTAGTGTTTCATTTGTGAAATATTTTTCCCACACAAACGGAAAAAGGCTCAACGGGGAAACCTGCGCTAAAATGCAGCCAGCTGCATCGTAAATAACCCCAATTTGATCTTTGGTTCGGCCTCCTCCATCTGCTTCCGTCGGCGACTGGGTCTGCAGTGCTTGTAAATAACCAAGGCGGGCCGGAGACAAGAGGTGTGTCTGCTGCCCACGTCGGGAAAGCTAAAAAAACTTCTGTTGAAGCTTCATTGTGAAAAGGTTTAGGGGGTTACACTAGATTTTTTTATTTCCCAGCACAATGGCCAAAGTGGATGTTTGTGTTGCCAAGTCTTTGCTCTGGGCTGCCTCTCTTTTAAACCAAATTCTCCTCTTATTGTCTTGGCAACAAAAATTGGGGGGTGAGGCAAAGATGTGCATGGTCATGGATGAACCGTCTAACATTTCCTGTTTTCTTTTCTATATTTAAACTGGTCCTGTCATGTCCATTTTGCTCCAGTCAGCCTGAAAAAAACAATCCCTGGTGGTTGTTGCATAAAATATTTTTAAATTTCCACTAAGCAGCGTTAACCCGTTGAAGATATAAAGCTTAATGATTTTGATCAATCATTTTCTCAAAGATAAAGTTGCAATCTGTAAAAGATGTTTTTGTTATTATCCCACCCAGAAAAGCATTCCAGAAAACGTTTTTTTATGGGTGAAAGGTTAAAGTAGAGAAAAAAACAGACAGTAGTTCCCAAGATGTTTAGAAGACAAATTTTCTCAACAAAGTGAGGCATCTAACATGATTATAATCTCTGCTGAGATTCGCTCATGATAAGTTGCGTCTCGAGCGGTTACATACAGAAATGACGACATCAATATCAAGTACGTATTCCAAAACTTCTAGTGTTTGGGAGCAGTTTAGCTTGGATCCGAATAAAAAGATTACTTGCAAAGTTTTCAAAGCAGTTCTTGTGTATCATGGCAGTACCTCGATGACGCATGAACATTTAAAGAGTTTGTCGGACAGTCGAACAAAACGGAATCTGACTCTCCTCGGTAACTTAAGCCTTTGCCTGACCATCGTATTACAACTTAAATGCACGCTGTCGGATAAATAAATATCAGTTTTCAGAACATTCAAAACAAGAAACGGCAGTTGTTAAAATCATTCCAACTTTTGAGAATTTTTAAGTCATTTGGTTTCAAACTTTGCAGTTGATCATTGAATGTACTCCACAAAATGCTCATATTTGTTTTATTTACCGCTTTACTGCCGGTAATGACCATGGTTTACAGAGATAAAAAATGTTTACTTGATTTTAATTATTTTGCCCGTCCCAAAACATAGGTATACTTATGGACGTATGTCTCTGCTGACTGAGCACTGTGCCTAAATGGTTTTAATTTAATTTTACTAATTTTAGTATCAATCTGCAGTATGTTCAATAAAATATCTATGTTTTCATTGTACTGTACCCATATTCTTTTGTTAATGATCATTTGCTACATAACTAAATCGATTTCATGCTAAATTTAAGGGGGAAAAAATCTGATTATTCAAATAATTATTTGAATAATCTTTGACTAGTCGACGATTAAAATAGTCATTAGTTGCAGCCACAATAACAAACCTGTCCCAATACAACCCAAAATACAATGTCCAAAAGACGTTTAGTGCTGTGTGTTGGATATAAATTGTGATTTTACAAAACGATCAAGATTAGCCATAGTTCAAATTATGGAATTCACCCCAAAATGGCTGCTTTACACCAAAATGGTTGACCTATGCTTTCAGGCATGTGATTTATCCACTCCTTTGCTAAAAACACACTCTTGGGCTGATTTTACTTTCATATATTTTTCAAATTGTACTAAAGAGTTGAATGAGAATTTGATGTGTGTTGTTTTCTCATTCATTCCCACAACAACGGCAACATATGGCAGCAATGGGGGCATTAGGCTTTGTCAATGGGGCCACGAAGCCTCGGGCGAGTCTTCAACTCGGGGTGGTGCGGAGATGGCCGTGAAACACACACCAAACGCTTGCTACACGTCGCTGCACCCGTCTGCGTGGGAAAACCGCCAAAGAATTGCGGGTTCAGTCGCAGACTCATTCCCCTGACCCACTTTTCTGGCACCAATCAGCACCGAGGCGCACAATCTGCACCGTTGTGTTGCGTGCTTGCACATGCGGCTTGCTATTTTTTTTCGTGCCGGCTCGACACAGTCAAAGGGGATTGATGAGACACAATGTCGCCACTGTTTCAGATGCTGCTCGCTCTAAAACCTTTCTTTGAATGTAAGCAATGCAAACCTATCCTACCCGTAAGCGTGCCATTTCAATGTGAATGTCCCTACGTTCGAGTTTGACCGATTATTGGGCGGGACGATTATCGGCACAGATATCTGCAAATTTAATGAATATCGGTTTTGGCATTTTTATTTATTCGACAGGCCTATTGTTTACGCTCAGACACAGCCGAGCCTTTCTCTCCCTCTATACTGCCTTCGGTCTCACACGCTACCCACTCCGCGCCTTCTGATTGGATAAGCGGCATGGGGAGGAGCCACTGAAGCAGGAATAATAATGTTAGAGTGGAGTAAACAGCAGCAGCTCTGCTAACTCCTTAGTCCCGACATGTAATGAATCTGAATCTGAATATATTTCACATGACACAGTGGATCATTTATGATCTTGTAAAGTTTTGAGCACTTTATTAGTTACTTCTATAAAAAAGTAATTGAACTACCTCCCGATTACTGACAACAAAGAGTAGTGCGTTACTCTGTAGAGTAATAGTCTCATTACAAATAGAATAGACCCCCTAGAACTACTTTAAAATAACAGCATTATTAAAAACAAATAGAAGAAAACGTGTACACCAACCTTTGGAAGCAGTGAAACATTCATATTTCTTGACTTATGCAATTTTGAGAGCTTGCAAACAAACACTTAGCCGAGACATTCCATATCAATTTAGTCTCTGGGCTTTAAAAGACTCGAAGATCCCCTCCTGTATTTATGAGTACTGTCCAAGATGTTTTCTTTTTTTTCTCCAGGCATGGTGTATTGCAGACATAATTGTACCAGTAAAAAGACTAACATTCAGCACACTTTTACATCAATTTTCTGCTCACGTTTGCCCCATTGATTTCCTGTTAGTTTGTTGTTCCTGTATAAACCACACACCCCCTCTCCATGCGCTGCCACCATTTGCTACTGGTGACACACCACTACATCTGCGTATATAAGCCGACTCCCTGATTTTAGTATTTTATATTGTACGTCTTAATTGGGCTTGGATGCGGGTTCATACCGTAGGGAGATATATCCATTAAAAGTAATCCAATACCCATGTACTGTGTTTTTGAGTTGGCACCGCAATATCAGTATTCAGTTTGTAGGTAAATCTATACATAGATGGATGGATGAGTTCTCGAAATAGTATTAGTAACGGGTTTTAGTACTTGTCACTGAGAAAAGTAATTGCACTCCAAGAACGCATGCCTTTGTAACTCGTTAGTCGCAACACTGATTGTAATATATTTTCCTTGATTCAACGTTGTCTCCAGATGCTCAAGTCAAGCCCAGCACGCCGCCTAAAGCGTCGGAGGAGGGTGACGAGGTGGTGGGCGACTACACAGTGGGCGAGCAGGTGTGGGTGAACGGCATCAAACCCGGGGTCATCGCCTACCTGGGAGAAACGCAGTTTGCCCCGGGCCAATGGGCCGGAGTCATCCTCAACGACCTCCTAGGCAAAAACGATGGCTCGGTTGGCGGCATCCGCTACTTTGAGTGCCAGCCCCTGCAGGGCATCTTCACACGGCCCTCCAAGCTCATGCGGCAGCCGGCCGTCGAGGGCGGAGAAGGCCTCTCCGCCGAATCACTCTGCGCCCATAACCAGACTCTGCAAGGCGGAGGGGCCCTGGTTGGGCAGCGGGTGGGAGCCCCGCTGCGGGAGGGCCTGCTCAACAGCACCATTAAGACGGGAAACGAGTCCGGGTCCAACATGTCAGACAGCGGCTCCGTCAAGAAGTCCGTCGACAAAGACCTGAAACCTGGAGATCGCGTTTTGGTGAGGGGGGATGACTCGTGATCAATTAAACAGTGTGTTTCAAACTGATCAATATCCTTTGAGATGTACTGTAAATATCCTAGAATATATATTTTTAAGGCAAACAAAATTAAAAAGTATCATGTTGAAGATCATAATATTTTCTTTCAAACCTGAATGACAAATGAAAAAGCATGTAGATTGTGTGAACGATTTTACAAAAGTTCAATATGCGCACCGCCTGAGAATTGGCATACATCATGTCAGTAATCCAGCTCCTGCCAAAAACGCTGTAGCATATGTTGGGTAACAGGCTCCAGCAGCTAACCACCGTACAATAAAGATCTGCTTTATGACTAAAACAGAAAACAAATTAAAGTGCATCTAAAAGTATTAAATAAAAATACAAGTCCTAAAAATATAAATATTTTTGACTGACCATTTCAAACCATACACTGAAAAATGAGATTACAGTTTTTGTCTTTTGCTTTTTTTAATCAAAGATGATAGGAATGAATCATCTTGTTTTGCTATAAAAATATTTTGAAGCAGAACCGCTCCATTTTGTTATGTCTACTTAAGTGATCACATAGTATTGGTGAGGACAAAACAACTATTGCTCGACATTAGTAGGGACACCTCACCTTCTTCTGCATGTTCCCGCTGAAAAAAATAATGTTTTTTTGCTGTCATCGGGTTGTAATGTCTTGAAATGACAGCTTAAGTGATTTTGCTTCACGCTGTCCTCTGCTAACAAATTTATTATAGCAAGCAATCCTGTTTTTTCTCTTCTCCACCTCTGTGGTTGCAATGAAGTGCTACAGTACGCTATGTCAAACTTCCTTGTCTTAGTGTTTGAGAGTAGCCTTTTTTTTTACCCTGTCTCTCTCTGCCTGTTTCCTCATCGGTGTCAACTTTTTTTTTTTAATGCAGTAACTTAAGGGTCTGCTGTATGCATTGCACCACATGTAAACAAAACACTTTGGTAATACACTCCCTAGTGGAGTGGAGGTGCAATCTCACTTGATTCTGATAAAGTTGAACAAATAAAATTCCCTAAATCAAACTTGCTCGCGCCCCCTCATTTCCTGGTTGTAATGCTGGTTTCGGCCACGGTTGCGGGTATTACTATCTTAAAATAGGGCTGATATTGGTACTCTGCTATCTCTAACTATTATTTTTAGAATCCGTTCCAATATTTTGAAAACAAATAGAAATGTGATAATTTTATTATATATTACATAATAAAACAAATTTCCATTGAAAACGATATTTTCAGAAATTGTCTACTTTCAGGTGGGAGGCTCCAAGATGGGTGTGATTCGCTATATGGGAGAGACGGACTTCGCCAAGGGGGATTGGTGTGGTGTGGAACTTGATGAGCCGCTTGGGAAAAACGACGGTGCTGTGGCAGGTACTAGGTATGCAAACCCCTAAAATCTCAGAACATACAACTTTGGTCTAATAAAGTCCAGTGCCCAGCTGGGCGCCAATCGCGTTCGACGCCACTGACGATCAGTATTTTGCTATTGGAGTCAGGTCTGCGGGGGGACTTTTTGGAGGAAAGGGGCGCTAATGAAGTTGTGTATTAAACACGTTTGATAATTTTAGTGCTCTGTCGCCAAATTTCTCAAACGTGTGCGACACCAATGAAAATGGAGAGCTGCTTTTTTTCCACAATGCATGTGCTTTAAACACAAAACACCCCACTGACATCTTGACACATACAGTATAGGATGCCCTTCTAGAGGCAAAATTACTCAATGTTTTTGCCTTCATTATTCATATAACACAAAACAAGAGACAACCGAAAGGTTTTACAGTACTTAATTCAATGTTTAAAACATACTCATGATTTTTCAACTTTTTCACCTTAAACTCACACCCTCAATTTATACACGCAAACTAAACAGCAGTGGAAGTTATCTATCATAAACACTACAGTTCTGTTTCCGTATCACCAGCCTCAATGTAAGGTCACCGAAGTTTCTTTTAATCCTCTAGGAACGATAATAAGCAAATACAATTTGGTCCCTTACCTCACCGCCAATGACAAAAAGACTAATATGTCCGTGTTGCAATCTGACACTATTCCCCACGGTATGGTGTCCTCGGACTGGCGCTGGCACATCAAAGGTTACCTATTCCCCACAATAATTTGCCTACAGGGCAAACCGCTCCAACGTGGGGCCTACATCAGGATGCTCTTTCTGGACTTCCACCCTGACGCTAAGCACAGAATCCCCTCTAAGATATGTACCGTGACCTTAGTGAGACTCGTCACTGATGGGGATGAAAAGGCATACAGGGAGAAGGTGGAGACGCTGATAACGTGGTGTTTGAAAAATAAACTAATAGAGAGCGAAATTCAAAGAAGTCATACTCTACTTTAAGAGGGCAAGCACAGACCTAGCATTACTCATCATAAATTAAGACAGGGTGGAGAGAGTCCACTCCTTCAAACTCCTTGGCATGCACATCTCTGATGAACTCACCTGGGCTGTCAACATCAGGGCTGTAGTGGAGAAGGCCCAGCAGCTACCATTTCCCGAGGGTTTTCACAAGGAACAACATAAAACAAGCTGCTAGTGTTGTTCTACAAAACCACATGGGGACTATTCTGGCTGTGTCACTGTGTGGCATGTTGGGAGCACAGCAGTAGACAGGAAAAAATATTCAGAGAGTAATCAACACAGCTCAAAAGATTGTTGGCTGCTCCCTGCCCAGTCTGGAGGACATTGCCAGTTTGCGATACCGCAGCAAATACTTCAACATTATAAGACTCTTTTAACTCTGGCCACCACTTCTTTGACCTGTTTCCCTCTGGTAGGTGTTACAGGTCCCTTAAAACAAAGATTAACAGGCTCAGAGACAAATGAAAAAATATATCTTGCGTTTTACTTGGAAATTATTTTGTTTTGCTAATGTTTATTATTGCTGTTATCGCACTATTATTACAATGCAGTGTCCTTTCATTGCACTATTATCATAACTTGGGCCAGTCTCTAAGCCACCAATCATGTTTCCTTTTGGCGCAGTAATAAATCTATGCTCGTCTTCGTAATCACTATCTTGAATAGTCACATGTTCCGAAAATTTGTGACGTAAACAACCTAAACCAGAGCTGAAAACAGCGTCAGGTGTGTGGGGGCACAGTGCTGTTGGCGTTCTAGAGCCAAAGTTGTCAACGCTAAATTCTCCGTGCGGTTTGCGCCAGGTGTAATATAAAAACCAACATGCTTCTGTTTTATTCCCTATTAGATATTTCCAGTGTCTTCCCAAGTTCGGCTTGTTCGCCCCCATCCACAAGGTGATCCGCATCGGCTTTCCATCCACCAGCCCGGCCAAGGCCAAGAAGAGCAAACGCGTGGCCATGGGCGTGTCGTCGCTGGCCCACAGCCCCAGCAGTTCGTCCATCAGCTCCGTCAGCTCGGTGGCCTCCTCAGTGGGCGGCCGACCCAGCCGTGCCGGCCTGGTGAGAAAGCGAACAATACGGCTGTTACAAATGACCATTTTAATCGTAGACCCGTCACCAAGTATTATAACGATTAGTTGAATAATCAGATAATTCTTTTTTCTAAAATATAGCATGAAGATGATTTGATTATGTGTGGCAAATGACAATAAACAAAAGATAAATTGTTACAATGAAAAATACATATTATATTGAACATACTGCGGATTTGTACAAACTTTAAACAACCATGCATCTAAAACCAATTAGGCACAGTGCAGTCGGTAGAGAAAATAATCCGTTAAAATCCTCTCTTGGTCTTTTATTGACAGGCAAATGAATAATAAATTAAAATCAAGTGAACATTTTTCGTCCCTGTTAACCAGGGGTCTCAAATTCAACTGAGTTGGAGGCCGCTGAAGCGAGGGTCTAGGTAAAGTTGGGCCGAATGGCGTTTTCCACAAAAACAGGACTGATGAAAACATGCCGCTTTGTTTTACATTTGTCCACTAGATGTTGCTGTAATGTGTAGTGCAACCAAAAATGAGTCCAAGGAAGACTGCAAACTAGAAAGATTTAAAATGAGAAAAAGCACCCCTTTTCTTCCAATTTTTACCCCAGCCTTTCACAAAGAAAGACAAAAAAAGGGGAACATGATCTTTTTTAAAAAGGAATTAAAAATAGGGGGGGAAAATAAGACAAATAGGTAAAAACGAGAAAATGGAAATAAAAAGAAAAGTCGGGGAGAAAGAGAGCAAATAAAAGGTAAAGAAAGAAAGAAAAAGAAAGACAAACAGAAAAGAATAATTTTCTGTTTTTTCTTTTCATTTTTTTACTCTTAAATTTTTTTGGTGTTGTTTTTTATTTTTTATTTATTTTTCCAGTTTTTTTCTTATTCCCCTTTTATTGTAAATTAATAAAGTGGGTATTGGTCACTTTGAGTACCCGTATTTAGTCTTCTTCCGTTGTGCTTTTAGCACTCGTTTTCGGCGGCACGGCAGGAAACACCGATATCGAGTGGTCGATTAATACACACTGTCTATTTAACTTTCATATTGAGGCAAGGGGCCTCAAAATATCATCCAGGGGGCCGCGAGTTTGAGACCCCTGCGTCAATCAAGGACAGGGTCATTAGCTGCAGTAGAACCGCAATTAAACCAAATAGTATGTGCATTTTGTGAAGGACTTTCAGTGGTCTACTGCAAAGTCTAACAACTGTACTTATCGATTCCTAACAGATTGAAATTGAATGGTTTAACAACTGATGGTTTTCGTATCAACAATGTCGCCGGGTGCTCGTCTGCCTCTTTTGCAGAAACGGTCCGTGGTGACTCTTCTTCAGACTTCATGCATTAAATTTAAAATCCATTTTGCAAGCACAGTCTGACATAACGCTAAATCTCGCTTTTATAGCAAAATATATGCGTATAAAATGTACAAAGCATGTCGTGAAAACCGTATTGTCTTGAAAGTTATTTAAATTTTGAGTCACACTGCGTTTCGTTCGACTCTCTGACGTGCCTTCTCTTTAAAGGTGGAGTGCGTCATTTGAGGCGTCCTTAAAAAATTGAAAGTAGAATATTTTCTTCATTAGGTATGTCATGGTTCTTGCGGATCCAGGAAAAGTCTTAAATGGTCATTATTCTAAAACTAAGGCATTAAATGGAATTTAAATGTCACGCATGAAGATTTATATTTGTTTAAACTAGAGATTTAGTAACATTTATCTAATGTCTTTTTAAATAATTCACCGAATAACTTTTGTGGCAAAATGGCGAGTGGAGGGTGACTAAATGCATTACCTTTTTGTTGTTGTAGCATGAAACTGGTAAAAGCAAGAAAAGGCCTGTTTCAAATACAGTCCAACTGACAACCCAAACCTCAAAAAACATGAAATTCGAGTGTGTCTAAGAAAGGCATGTACTTTATGGATGAGGCTGCAAATATAACTTTAAGCCAGGAGATAGCGGCATAGAGTGACAAAGTTTCAAATTCTGTAGAGCATCTTTAAATGTCCATGCATCAACAAGGTACTGCCATGATACACAAAGTCTGCTTTGCAAGTTTTGCAAGTAATCTTTTTTTTTTTTTGCTGTAATTAGACTAAAATGCTCGCAAATTTACACATTTTTGAGAGCTCTGTGTATCTGATTTGAGACTATACAATCTAGCATCATTGCTCGTTTTTTTTTTTTTTTACGGGCATGTGTGCTTGTGTTTATGCTCTTCAGTATATCTCTTCATAATACTCTCATTCCCTTGCATCTTTGACTCCTAGCTGGTTTAAGCAGACAGGAAACTCACAGAAGTGAATGATAGATGTAGGAGGAATAAGATTGAAAAGTTTTGGTACGCGTACTTGATGTTGACGCCGTCATTTCTGTATGTTTCCGCTCAAGACGGAGACGTTATTGCGCGTTAGCGACTCTGCAGAGATTCTTATCTTGTAAAATATCTTATTTCGTTGGAGAAATGTATCTGGTGACAAATAATCGTCAACAAATTCCATTGTCGACTATTTCGATAATCATTATTTTTCGTCTATGTCGACTAATTGTTGCCACCCAAGCGACTAGGCAACTGTCAGTATAAATAAACACAACGTCGTATTGATTTCGCTTGGTGGTCCACACCCCCTTTTTTACTTTGCGTGATTGCCGGAAAGCTTTCTGATTAAATTAATCCTCCGTCTGTTGCAAAGGTGGAGGCGTAAGCAAGAATGCTCCGACTGAGTGATGGCAAACTGTCCCTTGTGATTAAATGCCATTGATTGTCCTGAAATACAGTAATCCTTGTTCTTTTTTGCACAGGTTACGTTCCAAAAGGTCCCACAATAGTCAAAACTAGCAAAGTAGAAACTTTTATTAATTTATTAAATACTCTACACTCTACTATAAATTGAAACCAAATAACAAACCCGTTTTACATACTCAAGCATTTGTTTAACAAATAAAAAATCTGTAATTCATCAACAAATAAAAGTCTTGTAAACATTTTTTTTTTTACTAACATCTGTACTGTTAAATTACCGTATTTTCACGACTATAATGCGCACCGTGTTATAAGGCGCAACCCCCAAAAATAGCTTTTTGTCCTATATTTTCCATACATAAGGCGCACCGGACTATAAGGCGCTACAGTGGGAACGTCAACAAAACAGTCAGATAGTTCAGTCAAACTTATTAACCCCTTAACATTCATACAGCTCGCAAAGAAGCATATACGTGTCTCAGACACGTACAGACACGTTGTCTGTACGATGTCACCAATCACTCAAATGCGTCATTCCACATATCATTAGGAAAGTTAAACTCTTGGGTTTTAAGAAATGCCAACCATTCCTTTGTTTCTGTTTTCTTTTTCGCTGGACACTGTGTGGACAGCAAAGTAAAAATTTCATTGTGCAGGGAAACTTTACTGTGCAAACCACGATAAACACTTTGAATTGCATTTAGAAATAGACTCTTCACAGAAACAACAAAATCAGTCTGAAACAAGATTCCGGGAAAATATAAAGCCGGGGCAGCTCACCAAAGTCGTCTTGCAGCCATCACGTTCAATATTAATACGCAACCATGGTCCTCTCTCATCCGTTAGTGTAGTAAATCCAACTGTGTAAAATATTTACGCACTCCAAAACATGCAATAATGCTAACACATAAAATAAAACACGTCAAGTCATTTTTATTTGTATAGCCCTTAATCACAAAGAGTCTCAAAGGGCTGCACAGGTTATTGCAAAGATAGATAAATCAATCAAATTAATCCTTTTTT
>NW_028283355.1:0-12763 GCF_059441175.1 Urocampus carinirostris
GCTCGAATTCTTCAGGTAGAGAAGTTGATTCCTTGAATCAACGCATTTAACCCATATCCATAGAATAGAAAGTAATCCAAAGTGCTGCAAGGCAAGGCAAACACTGAAGATATAAGCAAAAACAAAACAATAAATCGCAAAAGTAGCGAAAATAACATGGGAGCTTGCTGGAGTGGCTGCCATTCGCGACGGCGCCGGAAGTACTTTGGTAGCTCATCCTGTCTTCATTCAATACGTCCCCAAAAATATTTTCAGTGAGTAAGACAAATCCATATTAATTTTGGTCTGTAATAAGAGCACTTCAAAAGGTTTAGGATTGTTTGCAATATTATTTATTACAAGACTAATTTGCAAGTTTGCATCATATAATAATGAGGGGTGAATCGTCCCAAACTGAAAAAATTTACTCTAAGTGCTAGCTACATTGAGTAACCTGAGTTAGAATAGACAGAAATAGAAGGTTTTTATTGTCGCCTGAATGTTACGTGCGATCAGATTCCTGCATATGAGTGTAGCATGGGCATCTTAGCTGAAAAACAATCGAAACAAGAGCTTGACGCTTGACCTAGTACCTTGTCAAATTTGGTTACAATCTGAAAAACTAAACATTGTATTTTACACATGATTCTAATGGTAGGTCTAGGTGTTTCCAAAAGTGGCCATTTGAAGACTACCAGTTCACAGCCCTAAAACTTTGCATTTGTGTATTATCATTTGTTTTGGAATAAATATTTCACACGGTTAGATTCATTGGTCTCTCATAAATGAGAAATTTTAAGCATGTGATTATGTGAACAATTTCACAAATGTTCAGTATGTCCACCGCCTGACACATGGCATACATCAAGTTGGCAATCCAGATGAATCAGACGTCCTGGTGTTAAAGGCGGCGTGTTGCTGAAACGGCTGCCCCGTTCAGCGAATTGACGAATTACATTTACTCCGTTACATTTACTTGAGCAGATTTGTGGAGAAGGTGGACTCTTACTCCACTACATTAGGCTACATGAAAGGTGTTACATAAGTATGTACATATTCGTCAGTCTGTCTCTATAGTGGACCGTGCGGTTCACTCTTAACTCCAGTGTGATTGAGTGATGTAGACCAGCATTTCTAAGTCCGAGACCATGACCATTGCTGGAAAAGGTTGGGATGCTCCTTCCGTGTTGGATTCTCATCTGCCCAAAGTGGAAGAGTTCCAGTATCTTCAGGAGGAAAAGCAAGAACCCGGAACCATTCATTATAAATGGAGACTGTGCAGAAAGAGCCCAGTCTTTCAAATTCCTGGGTGTGCACATCTCCGACAACCTCTCCTGGTCTGCAAACACCAGGGAAGGCCCAGCAGCGGCTCCATTTCCTGAGTGTGCTCAGGAAAAATTATCTGGAACAGCAGCTGCTGGTGTCCTTCTAGTCACAGTGGAGAGCATTCTTGCATACTGCATTACGGTGTGATATGCTGGGTGCATGGCAGCAGACAGGAAAATACTCCAGAGGGTCATCAACACAGCCCAGAGAATTATTGGTTGCTCTCTGCCCAGTTTGGAGGATATTGCCTGCTCTCACTACTTTAAGCAGAGTAGAAAACATTGAGGACTCTTCTCACCCCTGACACCTCTTTGAACAAAAACAAACATACTCAGAGTTTTTTTCCCCATAGCATCACCACTCTAAATACACACTGCACAAAAAACTGAAAACTCTTTAAGGAGAAATACCAATGCAAACACACACCTCATACAGATGTAAAATTGTATTCATGCCAATGCTTGCTTTGCGCAATGTTGCCTATTTGCACTACCGCATATTGCACTACTACGATCCTTTGTAAGTGAACACCCAATATATCTTCTGCTTTTACATGCCCACACTTTCTTGTTTAAATATTTCGTGTTTATATATATCCAAATTTTTTTAATCCTTCTATCTTTTATCTTTACAGTCAAAATGTGTAATTGGAGTGCCACGTCCGATTTCGTTGTCACAATGTATTCAACCCATATTGTAACAATGACAATAAAGGTATATTCTAATTCTAATTCTACTGGACTGTCTCAGAAAATTAGAATATTTTGATAAAGTTCTTTATTTTCTGTAATGCAATTAAAAAAACAAAAATGTCATACATTCTGGATTCATTACACATCAACTGAACTATTTCAAGCCTTTTATTATTTGAATATTGCTGAATTTGGCTTACAGCTTAAGAAAACTCAAAAATCCTATCTCAAAATATTAGAATATCATGAAAAAGTATACAAGTAGGCTATTCAACTAATCACCTGAATCATCTAATTAACTCGAAACACCTTGCGAGGGTTTCCTGAGCCTTAAAAACACTCAGCTTGGTTCAGTAAACTAAATCACAAGTATGGGGAAGACTGCTGATCTGTCTGCTGTCCAGAGGACCATCATTGATACCCTCCATCAGGAGGGTAAGACACAAAAAGAAATTTCTCAAAGAGCAGGCTGTTCACAGAGTGCAGTTTCAAAGCATATCCACAAAAAGTCTGTTGGAAGGGAAAAATGTGGCCGGAAACGCTGCACAACCAAGAGAGATGACCGCAGCCTTTGTGAAGAAGAGCCGCAAATGCAAATGAGCTGAAGGCCGCTATCGAAGCATCCTGGGCATCAATAACACCTCAGCAATGCCACAGGCTGATTGCCTCCATGCCACGCCGGATTGATGCAGTAATCCGTGCAAAAGGATTCCCAACCAAGTACTGAGTGCATCAATGGACATTTTCAAATGTTTGATTTAGTTTTGCTGTTATAAAATTATTTTTTTACTTGGTCTGAGGAAGTATTCTAATATTTTGAGATAGGATTTTTGAGTTTTTTTCAGCTGTAAGCCAAAATCAGCAATATTCAAATAATAAAAGGCTTGAAATAGTTCAGTTGATGTGTAATGAATCCAGAATGTATGACATTTTTGTTTTTTTAATTGCATTACAGAAAATAAAGAACTTTATCACAATATTCTAATTTTCTGAGACAGTCCAGTATATTCTATTCTATCTTAAGGTCTTGTTCATGAGTGAGGGTAGGATGGGACGGGATACCGACAGATGGGTCGGTGCAGCGTCTGCCGTCATGCGTACCCTGTACCGGTCCATCGTAGTGAAGCTGAGAAAGGAAGCTCTCGATTTACCTGTCGATCTACGTTCCTATCCTCACTTATGGTCATGAATTTTGGGTTATAACCGAAAGAACGCGATCCCGGATACAAGTGGCTGAAATGCGTTTCCTCAGCAGGGTGGCTGGGGTGAGAAGCTCAGTCATCTAGGAGTCTATGTAGAGACACTGCTCCTCCGAGCCAGTTGAGGTGGCTCAGGCATCTGATAAGGATGCCTCTTGGACACCTCCCCCGGGAGGTGTTCCGGGCATGTCCCTCCGGCAGGAGGCCCTGGGGACGGTTAAGGACACGCTGGAGAGACTATGTCTCTAGACTGCCCTGGGAACGCCTCGGGATCCCGTCGGATAAGATGGAAGAAGTGGCTGGTGATAGGAAGGTCTCGGCTTCCCTGTTAAGGCTGCTGCCCCCGCGTCCTGACCCCGGATAAGCGGAAGATAATGGATGGATGAGTGTTTTACATTACAAATGTAAAGTTTATTCTCGTATTACATAGTTTATTTGCTGTTGCACTAAATAGTCAACATTTTGTTGTGTGTTTTTCAGAGATATCGAGTTGCTTGAAGTTGTCACTAAAATTACTTGTATAAAGAAGGTCAAAGTTTAAATCAGTTGCACAAAACAGCAACATCTTCTGGTAGAATATTGTTTTGTTTCGTTTTTCTAAATTGTAAATTCATTTTGTGCATAATGTTACATTATTATTGCTAATACATGAAAGTGGACCCCCCCCAATAACATGTATTATTTCATTTTCTCTTCTTTGTTATGATTTTTGAAAAACAATATATAAGACATTTCAACAGTTACTCAGTACTTTTGCGCAGGTAAATATTTCGATGACTACTTTTACTTCTATTCAAGTCATTTTATTCTGAGGTAACAGTACTTTAGTAACATATTTTGGCTAGTCTACACAAAGTCTATAGACTTTGTCGTCGTTTTGTCGGCCGCATGTTCTGGACACTCGGGTGAAGAACGGGGCGAAGCTGTCAACTGATCACCAAGGTGGTGAGTTGGCTCCGATGGTGGGGGAAGATGCCGGTCCGACCCGGCAGACCCAAGCGTGTTGTGAGGGTCTGTTGGGAACAGCTAGCAGAATCTCCTGTCAGAGGAAGTTTCAATTAACACCTCCGGCAGAACTTTGCCCATGTCCCAAGGGAGGTGGGGGACATTGAGTCCGAGTTGAGTTAAGTTCCGTGCCTCCATTGTCGAGGCGGCTGATCGGAGCTGTGGCCGTAAGGTAGTCGGTGCCTGCCGCAACGGCAACCCTCAGACCCGTTGGTGGTCACCAGCTGTGAGGGATGCCGTCCAGCTGAAGGAGTCTTATCGGGCCTTCCTGGCCTGTGGGACTCTGGAAGCAGCTGGCAGGTATCGGCTGGCCAAGCGGAATGCAGCTTCGGCGGTTGCCGATGCAAAAACTCGGGCATGGGAGGAGTCTGGCGAGGCCATGGAAGCCGACTTCCGAACGGCTTCGAGAAAATTCTGGATCTACTATTCGATGTCTTGGGGGTAGGGGGGGGGTGGCGTTGTGTCATCGACACTGTGTATAGTGGCGATGGGGTGCTGCTGACCTCAACCCGGGATGTTGTGAATCGGAGTACTCCGAAGATCTCAATCCCACCGACACGTCTTCCTCTGGGGAAGCAAAGCTGGAGGACTCTGAGTTGGGCTCTCGTATCTCTGGGGTTGAAGTCACTGAGGTGGTCCTTGGTGGCAAGACCCCAGGGGTCAATGAGATCGGCCCGGAGTTCATTAGGGAGCTGGATGTTGTGGGCGTGCCATGGCTGACAAGCCTCTGCAACATCACGTGGACATCGGGTACAATGCCTTTGGACTGGCAGACTCTGGTGGTGGTTCCCCTCTTTAAGAAGGGGCACCGGAGAGTGTGTTCCAACTACAGGGGAATCACACTTCTCAGCCTCCCTGGTAAGGTCTATTCAGGGGTACTGGAGAGGAGGGTCCGCCATGAAGTCGAATCTCAAGATTCAGGAGGAACAGTGTGGTCTTCACCCCGGCCGTTCAACACTGGACCAGCTCTATACCCTCTGCAGGGTCCTTGAGGGTGCATCTGTTTTGTGGACTTGGAGAAGGTATTCCACCGTGTTCCTCGGGAGGCCCTGTGGCGAGTGCTTCGGGAGTATGGGGTACCGCGCAGTCTTATCTGGGCTGTGCGGTCCCTGTATGCCCGGTGCCAGAGTTTGGTCCGCATTGCCGGCAGTAAGTCGGATTCGTTCCCGGTGAAGGATGGACTCCCCCAGGGCTGCCCTCACCGATTCAGTTCATAACTTTTATGGACAGAATTTCTAGGCGCAGCCTTGGTGGGGATGGAGTCCGGTTTGGGGGCCTCAGCATTGCGTCACTGCTTTTTGCAGATGACGTGGTGCTCTTGGCTTCCTCAAGCCGTGATCTTCAGCTCTCGCTGGAGCGATTCACAGCCGAGTGTGGAGCGGCCAGCACCTCTTAGTCCTAGACTATGGTACTCAGCCAGAAAAGTGTGGCATGCCCCCTTTCGGGTTGGGGATGATATCTTGCCCCAAGTGGAGCAGTTCAAGTATCTTGGGGTCTTGTTCACGAGTGAGGGTAGGATGGAACGGGAGATCGACAGACGGGTCGGTGCAGCGTCTCCCGTCATTCGGACCCTTTACCGGTCCGTCGTGGTGAAGAGGGAGCTGAGCCAAAAGGCAAAGCTCTCGGTCTACCGGTTGATCTACGTTCCTACCCCCACCTACGGTCATGAACTTTGGGTTATGACCGAAAGAACACAATCCCGGATACAAGTTGGTCGAAATGAATTTTCTCCGTAGGGTGTCTGGGTTTTCCTTTAGAGTTGAGGTGAGAAGCTCAGTCATTCGGGACTCATTGAGAGGAGCCAGTTGAGGTAGCTCGGGCATCTGATAAGGATGCCTCCGTCGGGAGGTGTTCCGGGCATGTCCCACCGGCAGGAAGCTGGAGATGAAACGGGACACAAGAAAGCGGCCATGTCACTCAGTTCCGGGTGACACACCACACTCTTTTGTTCAACAGCAGGGCTCGACAACTTTCACTGGTTTACCCCTGCCACATCATACAGGTGCCCTGCCCATCCCTTAGAATGCGCCCAAACATCCCACTATCCTTTCACAACACCCTTCCATTCATTCAAGAACTAAGGCCAGCGCCCATAAATTTTAAATACAAAGTAAGGACACTCTTTGTTTTTTATACAAATCCCAGGAAGACTGAGCTAGACGTGACCCAAACTGTCTGTAAACTTTGTCTCAGACCCGTATCCCACTGTGGTAAGATGAAGAACATGACCGCACATCTTTTGCGCCATTATGCCGATATAAACATTAAACACCCACTGTGAAAATAAATGTCAGCTTCCAGACTGACAGACACAGACTGATATGCATTGTTTAAACATCATTCCTGGTTTGTCATAGAAGCGTATGATTAAGGGTGCTTGTTTTCTAGGAAAGATAACTAAATTGCAGTCCTCAGTTTTATCAAATCGAAATACTTGTAGAATCGCAATTATCGAGAATGAAATCAATTAGTTTACCTATATCTGTTGTAATGTCATCAATGAACATAAGTGACCCATGCATGCCTGTGCCATCACATTGCCTTCACCATGTTTCACATATGGTGTAGAATAGAATAGAATAGAATATACCTTTATTGTCATTGTTTATTGTGCTTTGTGACATGTGCTGTTCCCTTTGTTCTCCAAACTTTCTTTGTTCATCATTCTGCTCCAGGTTCATCTTTGTCCTTCCTGTCGGTGGAAGACTTTTCCATAACTGGGCTGGCTTGTTGAAGTGTATTTTTGGGCAAAGTTGAGTCTGACCCGTCTAGTTTTGGTACTGATAGAAGACTTGCACCTTGTGATGAACCCTCTTACTTTCCTTTACACTAGAAGTACCACAGCCAAGCCATTTGAGCTTTCCTACATAGAATTCCTAAAGGATAGCCAACTGACTGGATTAGTCAACCATTGATCTGCAAATGAGGCAAACTCTGGCGTGAACAACTCTATTCAGTAATGACCCTTCACTAGCTAATGTGAAGAGAGGGATGTTTGGTGGTGGCGTAACCAGCCTGTATTCTTGTAATATTACTGAATTTTTGGGGGTATTTTTGTAGTATTTCTGCAGTCTGATTTATTTTTAGTATTTTATAGTATTTTTACTGTACTTTTATTTTCTAGTACTTCTACGGGGTTTTTGATGAATTTTATAGTATTTTTTTCTTAGCATATATGTTGTGTTTTTGTAGTACAGTGGAACCTCGGTTTTCGAACGCTTCTCAGTTCAAACAAATCGGTTCTCGACCAAAAATTTCGAGAAATTCTTTCTTCGCTTTTCGTTCAAAAAATCGGAGTTCGAACGCCGGTACGCTAGGGGGCGATGCTGAGCGGCGAACGAGTTTAGATTGCCCCCACCCCTCGTGAAGAACTGTTGTCACGGCAACGCGCACTCCTTTTCTGCTTTCGTTTCAAAAAGCGGTGAAGAGAGTGTTTCAACCCCTAATTATGCCTCGGAAGAAGGTTGGTGCAAGAAGCAAAGTTGCTACAGGTGCAAAAAGAGGAGTAGTGCGTACAACTATTGCATTTAAGAAAGAAATAATAGCAAAATATGAAGGTGTGCGAGTTTCCCTTCTTTCAGGAATAGAGCATGGCTTTTGCCGACCGGTAAGAAATCCTATTCATAATTCTTTTCTTTATCCTTTAACCGCTCACCACTTGTTGTGGAGACTCGGGTGCTAAATGACGTGTAAACGACCTGATTTTTTTATTTTTACACGTTCATGTTAGCGTAATCTTTCGTACGGAAGATTACGCTAACGCGAACGTACGATTAGCCTGAGTTAGCTTCATGTTTACGTTCGTTGTGAAAATTTAGGGTGTTGGAACGGATTAAAATGATTTTACAATACTTTTAATGGGAAAAAACGACTTCGGTGATCGTACAAATCGGTTTTCGTTCAAAGAAATGGAACAAATTATGGTCGAGAACCGAGGTTCCACTGTATAACTGTAGTTGTACTTTTGTAGTTTTTCTGTCGTAATATTTTTTGTGGCAGTGTTTTCGTAGGATTTCTGTCGTAATATTTATGTAACAGTATTTTTGTAATATTTGTGGTAATATTTTTGCAGCATTCATTTTGTATCAAAGTACTACTATAGTACTATTTTTGTAGTATTTCTGTGGAAGTATTTTGAAGTATATCCATGCTAGTGTCTTTGTAGTTGGATTTTTGTAGAATTTACCTTTTAATATTTCTCTAATACTATTTTTGTAGTATTTCTAAAGTATTTTTTCTTATCAGAACAGAGTAAAAAATAATACATTAGATCCCTCTTTTGAAGTACTGACTTTGATGTTTAGTTTTGTTGTAAATTTGGGGCGGCAGTGGCTCAGGAGGTAGATCAAGAGATCGCAGTTCGAATCCCGGCTCCTCTGTGTTACATGTCGAAGTGTCCTTGGGTAAGACAATGAACCCCCAATACCCCCAATAAGCAGGTTAACCCCTTACATGGCTGCACGGCCGCTATTGGGAAATGTGAAGCACACTGTAAAGCGCTTTGGGAAGTATTGACTTGAAAAGCGCTATATAAATGCAGATAATTTCATTTTCAATTCATTTCATTGCATATTTTTGCAAACTGAATCTTTATGCATTATCAACACCACACCCACCGCATTCCATCCGAACAGCCCCGCCTTGCCGAAAACAAAGCCAGCGTAACTCACCTGTTAGGTAAAAAACTATAAAAAACTATATTACTAATGTGGCAAATTGTTCGAATTAGTTATCTGACTCCATTAACCAAACACAAACTTTATTCTCCTAACAATGCATGCTCGTTTCTTAATTTTAGGGAAAAATATTGACAAGAGACAGGGTTTCCCAGACGGGGGCAGATTTATTTTCTTAAAGTATTTTTTAAGTGAATTCCATCGAATTTAGTCGGATTATCGTCAAATTAGTCTTCGTCGAGCCTCCCATCTCTCGTCTCTGCTCCTGTCTCTCTTCCGTATTCCGTCTTCCGTCTTTTTGACACGACGGGGCACTGGCCCCTCCCCCTTGGGCGGGCCAGGAACTCCCCACCTCGTCTGACTGGTGTCACGAAAAAGGGCTTAGTTACATTCAGGACAATCCAGAGTATCCAACGTGTAAAATATTTACTTTATATCGCCGACAGATTATTTAAATCAGCTTAAAAGCACATCTGCTTCGTACGACAATCCTTGTAATTCGTTTGTTTTGCTCCATAACTACCCTTTCAAAAGTATTTGCAATTTTGTAGTTAGCCACTGACATTTCGATTGACACCAATTTGGGCCAATAGCTTTTTTCACGGTCCACAACCCGTATTACCCTATACAGACTGTTTGATAATAGGCATATCGCCTCCAGTAGGTTTGAATATCTTTAGCTAGTAGTAACCAATTAGAATGATGATTGACACATTGGTTAGCCAATGAAATTACCAACATAAATGCATTAGATTTTTCGACGTGTATTCAAATAAGAGCCGAAATTAAACTTACACCAACAAATTTGTGATTTATTTTTACGCGCCATTCCTACGTGCAATTGTGGAAAATCGTTGATTTGACTTCTGTAAAGAAAAGTTATACATACAACTATTTTACAATGTCTAAAAATGGCCAAGGTAAAATACAAATTTGCAAAGGTTTTAGTTTTGTCAACTGGTCGCCCCCAAATGGCCACTTTTGGAAATGCCTATACCTACCCTTGGGAAAATGTGTAGAATGCAATATTTAGGTATTTGGATTGTGACCAAATTTGACAAGGTTCCAGGTAAGGCTTCATGCTAATGTCTCACCTGTTTGACATCAAAGATGCCGCCTAATTCGTTTGTAACTGGTACCAGTATGTCCAATCACCCCACACCTGTCCCTGCTTAACCTGTACCTTCATAAGGACATTTGGACAGCACTCAGTGTTGGGTCATTTTCATTTCCGCCTTCATTTTCACCATCACATTTTTCCAGTCTATCCCGCTTTTTTTTTAATTTTTTGAGTCGGCGAGCATAACAGAGCGAGGTAGAGTGCAAATTAGGGTGCTATTTTTAAAGGCTGCAGTCAATTCAACACATGAAAAATGACTGACACAGAGAAAAAAGTTGAGCCAAAGTACACGAAAGTGTAGGAGCACAATTAAGTGTGTCACTTGCCAGCTTTGCAGAAGTGATATGGCTTGGGAGCACCATGAGGGTGAGGCAGCAATCAAAACCAAAACATGGACTCACCAATGAGGAAGAAGGGGGCTAAGAAGAAGGGTAAGTCACTAATTTTTTTTTTTGTTTTTTTTTTTGCGCTTTTAAAAGTGGATATGTAACTGTCGTCTCTGGTAGCAAGCTGATGTTAGCATTTGCTTTTTAGCTGATTAATTACTGCATGCGTGTATACTTTTTATTTCAGTTAAATCCTCTTAAGCAGTGTTTAATTGTGCTTTAAATAAAAAAACTCAACATTCACACAACGGTGGTACAATTAAACATCAAGTTTTAATTTTATGGCAAAGTGATTCAGTGAAAACTGTAACAAGTTTCTGGACGCCCTGCTGTGATAGCGTTTGTTTGATGCTTAAGAGAAACAGCAAAGTGTGTGTGAGCGAATTACTTTTTTTTTTTTCCAGTAACCAATTATTCGGACCAAACACACGAAAAAAATCTGAACAATACAAAATTATCAAAAACATGTGCCCAAAGGGAGTAGGCTTAAATGTTTAATTATGCTTTATAAAAGCTCACTTTGCACACAATGGTGTTAATAAGTTGAGGTTAACATCAAGTTTTACTTTTCTGGCAACGTTGGAGTGATTATTGTGTCTATGTAAATTGTGCCATAATAATACTTATACCATATGTTCTTCTCTCACTAGACAACAGCAAACAATGACAAGCTTCATGATGAGATAGACATCATGCACCCCACAGCAAACATCTGTCATCACTGAGATCCTCATTGACATGTTCATATTTTTGTATTGTCATGTTTATCACAAGAGTCTCAAAGGGCTGCACAGATTATTGTAAACCTTACATTGCAATGCAAAGTTCTCAAAGAAAGAAGAATAAGTGAGTTAGTGAGCAAAGGTGATAGTGGTTACCTTTTGCTTTTTAATGTTGCAAATGATGTTACTGTGTTTTTTTTAAGTATATTCTATACATTTGCAGGTGTATACAATTGATTTTAATGTATTTGTTTACTGGTAAGTTGACACTTAGAATGTAAATATTGACATGTGTCACTGGGTTTTCATGATTTATTGTTCCAAAAGCTAATGTCCCTTAAACAACCAAAATGTTATTTTTTTGCCCTTTATAAAAAAGGAGATATTTGCAGTTGTATAGCATACATTTGTTTGTATTTTGTTTTTAATTTGACAAACACTTTTTTTATTGTTTAATATTGTAGAATATTCTGTTGTGTGCACTATTTTGTTATTCGTCATTAATATTTAAATTTTTGAATAAAGAAAAGGATATTAATAACATGTTGTTTTTGTTATCAGATTAATCGAAAAAATAATCGCTGTTAGCTGCAGCCCTAATTGTTTTTTTTTTTTAACTGTTTGTCAAGTCAAGTCAAATTTATTTATATAGCCCTTAATCACAAAAATGTCTCAAAGGACTGCACAGTATTACAATGACACAATTACCTGATCTTAAACCAACATGCGGGCAAGAAACGACTCAAAAACCTCAGCGTGAGGAAAAAGAGAAACCTTGAGAAGGGACCTCACAAGTGGTATCCCCCTTTCAGGATGACCAGGGTGAATTACATTTAGCATTACAGTACACAAACATAGTAAACACTAGGTAACATGTTGAAAATTTGTCCGGAAAGTGCATGACAGCAACGATGCCCCCAGCCTGTAAACTAGTCCAGAAAGTCTATGACTTATGTTACTTTATTGAGCATGTTTGTGATCAAATACAATCATTTTTTAGCACTGATTGTTACGTTTTGGTTCATGGAAAATTACAACAAAAGGTCAATTTGTACTTGGGTGTAAATTTCACTGGTGTCACCAGCGAAAACTGAACTGCCTTTTTAATGAGGAATGAAATGTCAAATGCCTCCATTTTGCCACCTGCAAGTACAATAACAATGATTTATTGTTAGTATTATTGTGTAAGTGTATACTACGACTGATAAAAACGTCTGTCTCACGAAGCACAACTTTCTCTCTGCCACTCTCGCTCTTTCACACTCGCACTGTACGTAGAAACGTGGTAACATGAATTTGATGATACAATAGTAGCGCATGGCAATAGATTGGCGACGGTCAAAAACATATTTTCAAAAAGCTTTTTTTTTTATGGTTTAATAAAGTGCCATTTGCTCTGGGTCCGCAGAGAGGTGTGTGTGAGACCGCGGTCCGCTAATTGAGGATAAACAATAAACTGAGTTTTGCACTTTTGTTTTCTTTGCTTAAATTACATAATTGTAATCTCTTGTTTAACCTTTTTGTCTCCTTCAAGACTTATTCTGCACTTACCAGAAGATGTTGGTTTAATAGTCGTAGCAGCTCAACAAAATCAGGGAAAAGGTCAGTATGATTGTGAAGTACGCTTAAAAAAAATTTTTGACAATCCCATTTGTCCA
>NW_028283356.1:0-10690 GCF_059441175.1 Urocampus carinirostris
GTCATTCGTCTGACCCCGCCGCTGAACATTCCGGAGCAAGACCTGCGCCATGGATTGGGTGTTTTGGATGAGGTTCTGGAGATTGCTGACCAAGCAATGTCTTGACCTTAATTCTTGCGGTAAACGCCTATAGCCAGGCCCCCTTAAAATGATCACATTTTAAGGGAAAAAGCCATCGCCAACGCAACTTTTTCATAAGACAAACTAATTTTCTTTAATTTGATTAAAGAAAATTAGCCGAGCACCCCCCCTATAACTCAGCTCTTGCATACGGATTGGAGTTCTGATTCCATTTGGACTTGAAGTCATTGCTGCGCAGTTTTTTTGATCTGTCAGACCATCTTGCGCGTTTGAGTGCGGATGGAGAACCTTTGGAAGGGTTCGAGGCCTTGGTTGATTTGAGGTTTTCGCCCTGTATTTCTTAAAGCCTTGGATTACGGCGATGGGAAGCGTGGCGGGCGGCCTCATTTTGATCCTGTGACCATGTTTAAGGCCATGGTCCTGCAAGTGCAGCATAACCTCAACGATGCGCGCACAGAGTTCCTGATCCGTGATCGTTTAAGTTGGATACGCTTTCTGGGCTTTGATTTAGGTGGGCGGATGCCCGATGAGAACACTATCCGCCACTTCCGTAATTGCTTGACCGACAGCGGGGTGTTGGCGGAGATTATGACGGCCTTTGAAGGCTAGTTGGTCGCAAAGGCCAATCGGGAACGCTCAAAGATGCGGGCAAGGGTGGAACATCCCTTCGCTCATCAAAAGGCAGGTGAAGGCCTACTCATCCGAACCATTGGCTTGGCAGGAGCTAAAACCAGGACGCTAATCTCGTCTATAACTTCAACAGATTAAGGTTCTGGGAACGGAAACTGCATCTACTTGCCTAAAGCGGAGAGGAATGAGCCGTCTTAAAGCTGCACACTTCAAATCTACAAACCATTCAAATACAAGCACACCTTGATCCTACAAAGGGGGACCGCAAACAAAATCAAACTAAGCAGCCAAAATGAATGTTATTGCGGGTATTCAGCTAGAGCAATTTGTAGGATCAGTGATCCTGCAAATTGCTCTAAAAGATCTCTGCATAAGGGATGTTCTTTATCCTGGCTAAGAAATGGTCTTGAGAGAACTGGAATGTAGATGAACGACTTGAGGGCCGCAGCAAGACCATTTCTGACGAAGGCCAACTTGTTGGGCCGTCCAGGGTGAAGAAGAGCCCTTATGCAGAGGCCTTTCTAAGTCTTTAGTGGGCGCAGGATATTCCCTGCGAACCTTGTTTCAGCGTTCTTGGAATTCGCTATATCTTCAGCCAGGCCGTTGTAGAAAACCCAAAAGCTCCTCGGTTCTTCTTTCTGTTAATTCCGTCAAGCATGTATTCCTGATAAGCGCAGCGGCGCTCCCTCCGTCCCAAAACGACCGCCATGTCAGACAATGGTTGTCGCGATACTTTAGCCAGGCGCGTTGTGCCTCCAGAAGAGCGGTTGGGGCATCAGGAAGTCCTTGACCTGTTGTTGAATTAGGCTCTGCCAGCAAATCGATATCTGGTTTTACAAGAGCCCAGGCATCATTGAGAGCTGCATCCGTTTCCAAATATTCTTTGTATGAACAAATATTCATTGTTGACTGGCTCGATGCCTAATCGCGCCAATCTTCGCAATCAATATCTGGAGCTTGAGCAAAAGCACTGGAACCAATGAAGCAGAAAAGGATTAGGAAGAAACGCATTTTGATCCCTATCATACCTAACTCTTTAATACTATATTTGCGGCCATTAGAGCGTTTTGCGTTTCAATAGGATCAACATGTTTTTTTGATATGCGTTTAAGAAGCAAGTTAAATTTTGAAGGAATAACGGGTTCGGGTTGTTTCGAGAAATTGAGCACCGCTAATTGGGTTCAGATTGGGAACCATATGCTTCAAGTGAAAGAAGAAATGCTCTAATCTCGCGTCCAGGCAGCTGCGCCATGAATAAGGCCCTGATGATCCGTCACAAGAATGGCTAGGCCATATTCCTCAGGCTCGCTCAAGCTAAGTGTAAGGGGTTCGTTATGCCACTGGGCAACTGTTTCCAGATGGTCCACCGCATGGTGGTACGTAAAACTCTGACCCCGATTTTCCCCTGCTGTTATGGCGGTTTCGTGCGTATCTATAAACGTCACGAGCCAAATGTGACCTTCCTGTAAGCCCCCCCGAACGGGCCGAAACGTAAGATCAGATTCGGTCCAAACCATATCAACACCCCGAAGGGGGGATTGGTTTAAATAAGCTATCATTTTATCGTAATTACGTAGCCCAAATTCTTGGGCACCGCCCACCACAAACTGCGGGGTATAAACAAACATCCACCCCATGGCATCGCGGTACGCATACTGACGGGCCGAGGCAGCCGGCGTGCTCATCTCATCTTCCCAGCCCAAATAATTCCAATAATCGACATGAAAGGCGAGCGGCAGCAGATGGTCGTACTCGGTCAGCTCCGCCAACACACGATCAGCAGGCGGGCAAGAAGAGCATCCCTGGCTGGTAAAAAGCTCAACAACCTTTAGACCCGTGCGTTGCTCAGCAATCGCTGGAGTCGCAAAAAGCGTTAAGGTCAGAAGAATCATTCGCATGTACGCCCTGTGACATTGCCCTATCTCACTTACCAATCACACTTAAGCGATTAGATATAACGGATTCCAAGAACGTTGAAACAAGATTTCGCAGGGAACATCCGCGCCCAATAAAAACTTAAAGGACATTTACAGGATCAATGATCCTGCAAATGTCAGGACCTGTTTTTTGGGTTAAGCTGCCACTAGATTCCGCAGCACATAAGACAAAATGCCCCCATTTTCATAATATGCCACTTCATTCTCCGTATCGATCCGACACAGCAAAGGTACATCTTTTTGGCTGCCATCGGGGTAAGTGATCGTTAACGTCACATCCATCAGCGGGGCTAGCCCGGCATCAAGCTCTATGATATCAAATGTCTCATCACCGGTCAGCCCCAGGGATTTGGCCCCTACCCCATCCTTAAACTGGAGCGGGAGAACCCCCATACCAACAAGGTTTGAGCGATGGATTCTTTCAAATGACTCTACAATGACGGCTTTAACACCCAAGAGAATTGTTCCCTTTGCCGCCCAATCGCGTGAAGAACCTGTCCCGTATTCCTTGCCGCCAATGACAACCAGCGGCGTACCCGCCGCTTTATACTTCATGGCAGCATCATAAATGTCCATTTTCTCACCAGAGGGCACATGCTTGGTATAGCCACCCTCAACAGACCCACCGAGCATGAGGTTCTTAATGCGAATATTGGCAAATGTACCACGCATCATAATCTCATGGTTTCCACGACGCGCGCCAAAGGAATTAAAGTCATGGGGCTGGATTTGACGTTCCATCAAATAGTGCCCTGCGGGTCCATCACGCTTAATCGAGCCAGCAGGGGAAATATGGTCTGTTGTAATCGAATCCCCAAAAACCGCCAGGGCCTTGGCACCGCGAATATCACTCGCCGTCCCTGCCTCAGGGCTCATCCCCTCAAAATAAGGCGGGTTTTGAATATAGGTTGAACCCGAATTCCAATCATAGGTTAACCCACCAGAAGTCTTGATCTCCTGCCAATCTTTTGTACCCGTGAAGACATCGACATAGCGTTCCTCAAACTGGGTACGGGTCACAAATTGCTCCATGGCCTCAGCAACTTCCTGATTGCTGGGCCAAATATCCCCAAGATAAATATCTTGGCCATCTGTGCCCTTGCCAAGGGGCGCATTCATCATATCGATTTCCATGGAACCTGCCAGGGCATAGGCCACCACGAGCGGGGGAGAGGCCAAATAGTTGAATCGGGACAGTGGATGCACCCGGCCCTCAAAATTTCGATTGCCCGACAAGACCGCTGCAGGACGAATATCCCCTACCTCAATCGCCTTATGAATCGCGGGGTCAAGGGGCCCCGAGTTACCGATACATGTCGTGCAGCCATAGCCCACAAGCTGAAATCCCAGGGCGTCCAGGTGTTTCTGAACCCCTGCCTTTTCAAGATACTCCGTCACGACCTGAGATCCAGGCGCGAGAGACGTTTTCACCCACCGTTTTGTTTTAAGGCCTAACTCATTGGCTTTCTTGGCAACTAACCCCGCTGCTAACATAACTGAAGGGTTTGATGTGTTGGTGCAGGATGTGATGGCGGCAATCACCACATCACCGTGGTTCATCGCATAATCCGTACCCTCAACCGGGCTGTTATTGCCCTTATCATGGGGCTTAATTGCCAAATCGGCGGCAAGATGCTTATCAAAGTCATCATGCGCCGCTGACAGCAGTACCCGGTCCTGCGGGCGCTTTGGCCCCGAAATAGAGGGAACAACCGTCGCAATGTCGAGTTCAAGGGTATCGCTAAAGATCGGATCGGGCGTGGAATCTTCCCGCCACATGCCCTGCGCCCTAGCATAGGCTTCCGCCAGCTGAGCTTCATCTTCTCGTCCTGTGAATGCTAAATAGCGAATAGCCTCTGCATCAATGGGGAAAAAACCACAGGTTGCCCCATATTCAGGCGCCATATTGGCAATGGTCGCACGATCTGCAAGCGATAAATTGCTCAGGCCCGGGCCATAGAACTCCACAAACTTGCCGACGACACCTTTCTCACGAAGCATTTGGACGACAACCAGGACCAAATCCGTTGCTGTAACCCCCTCCCGCATTTTTCCGGTAAGTTTGAAACCGACAACTTCGGGGATTAACATAGAGATGGGCTGGCCCAACATCGCCGCCTCTGCCTCAATACCGCCAACCCCCCATCCAAGAACCGCAAGGCCATTGACCATGGTTGTATGGGAATCTGTTCCCACCAGCGTATCGGGATAAGCATAAGTTGCACCGTTAACCTGCTTCGACCACACGGCCTTTGCAAGATATTCAAGGTTGACCTGGTGGCAAATACCCGTACCAGGGGGAACAACCCGAAAGTTTTCAAAGGCCGTCGCGCCCCAGCGCAAGAATTCATATCGTTCTTGGTTTCGATCAAATTCAGCCTCAACATTCCCCTCAAAAGCGCCATCGTGGCCAGAGGTGTCAACCATAACCGAATGGTCAATCACCAGATCAACAGGTGAAAGTGGGTTGATCTTTGTGGGGTCCCCGCCAAGATCGCTCAACGCATCCCGCATAGCTGCCAAATCAACAACGGCCGGAACACCTGTAAAATCCTGTAACAAAACCCGGGCGGGGCGATATGCAATCTCACGTGGGTTTTTACCGGATTTAAGCCAAGCTGCCATCGCCTGAATATCCTCGGTTTTAACCGTCGCACCATCCTCAAAGCGCAATAGGTTTTCCAGTAGCACCTTCATCGAAAATGGTAGGCGCGAAACATCACCAAGGGCGGATTCTGCCTTTGACAAAGAAAAGTAAGTAAAGGTCTTCCCGTTTACATCCAATGTTTCTGCGGTTTTAAGTGTATCATGGCCTGGGATCATGTGCCTCCCCCCTCTCAACTATAAGCGTCAAAACACCCTAGCTATCGGGTGGTAAAAGGACAAGATAGAAAACTATCCAACCATTTTTGGGCGTTTAAGGTTTGCAATCAATGAATAGCCCAGTAGGGACGCTGCCATGGCTCTTGATCTACTTATTTTTGATTTTGATGGTGTTATTTCTAATTCGGAACATCTGTCAAATTTATCCTTGGTTGAAACTCTAGGGGAACTCGGTCTCAATCTCACTATTGATGAGGTTGATAAGCGGTTTACAGGGATGGGCAGCCAACAAATGGTTGCCAGTTTACAGGAGCATGACGGTCTGGTGGTTCCCGATGACTTTCAAGAGCGGAATTGGACCATCGTTCAACGATTAATGCGCGAACAACTCGCGCCTGTTCCCCATGCCCCCGAAATGCTTGCAGCTCTGCCCCCCGATCTCCCCAAATGTATTGCCTCTAATTCCTTTAAGGAATGGATCGATTTTGCACTGGGAGTCATGGAGTTAGGTCATTTCTTTGACCCTAACGTTCGTTTCAATGCCGATATGGTTCCCCGGGGAAAGCCTGCCCCCGACCTGCACCAACATGTTTTGCGGGAAATGGGGGGCGTGGCCCCCAGCCGCGCGCTGGTTATTGAAGATACCACAACGGGCCTAGGGGGCGCTGTTGCTGCTGATATTGAGGCATGGGGTTGCACAGTTGTGGCCCCGCACCCTGAACAGCGCGCCATAGATCTGACGGTAGCGGGGGCAACACGTATCCTAACTGACTTGCGTGATCTTCCTGACCTAGTCCGCGAGAAGTGCTAAGATAAGTTCCAAGCAACTTGACTCAAGTTGCGCAGGGAGTAACATTCGCGCCCAATAAAGATTTAAAGGACATTTGCTGAAGTACTGATCCTGCAAATTGCTTTAAAGCTTGTCCATTGTTTCATTCCGGTAGATAAGCAATAGGTAAGCGGCAGACACGGATCACCATGTTGTTGGAAACCAAATTTTAATTGACGCATTGAGCCGTGGTGCACCATCTGGCGGCTTCAAGCCTCGGCCAAAAACCTATTGGTTTCCAAAATGGCCTGAGACTTTCGCGCCTCCCACTGACCAGATAAGATGATATAGGGTAAGGTACGGCTTTCTAATTCATCAATGCAGGCCTGCTTGAAAGACTTGCGGCGCTCGTTATCAGGCCAACACCGCACACCGTCATCAACCCAAGGAAGATCAATGTCAGTCAGAAAATACAGATCGGCTGTTTCTGTATAGGTCCCAAACCATTGATCACGGAGCAATCCTAATTGATCTGACCAGATAGCTGTTGCAACAGGATCTGTATCCTCAATAATAAGACGCGGTTGCTTCCGCTCTGCCTCATGCCGCAGAGCCATATGCCCCCAAGCGATCTTCAAAAAGTCCTCATTCACCCAAGGGTTTGGGTCATATTTCTCAGTAAAAGTCCGCCCATATTCAGGAATAATGGGACAGTTAAAATGCGCGCCAAGCGCCTCACTCAAGGTTGTTTTGCCCGTACTCTCAGGCCCAAAGAAACAGATGCGGGGAATGCTCATGGCGCGCCCTTACAGGGAGCCCTCTATCAAATCCAGCTTAGGAGCAATTTCTGTAGCACCTATCTAAAGGGAACCTGCGCCTTATCTGTTTTAAACATGTCGGCATCTTTTCTTAAAGGCCTTGACGCTTTCTAAGTTCATCAACCGTTACACGCTCTGGCACTGACAGATTTCCAAGACTTGCCTTAAAATCTGGGTCTGAAGGTAAGCACCCTAAACCACATATCTGAAAGGAAAAATCACCCGATTTATCAATATACCAAAACCGCCCCCCCGGCGTAATAATATAACCTGGCACTTCCAAATCTTTGGTCACTTGCAAATCTTGATAACTGGGCCATTCTGATCCGCCATATTTACTGGCCGCTGAATGGGTATGGTAGGTGGCAACCATCACATCACCTGGCTCAAAAGACGGATAGAGAATTGGTAAAACAAAGGGGCATGTTGATGCTTTTCCTGGGGTTGGCTCGGTTGCATAAAGTTCACCCGAGGCACGGCGTATAATTAAACCGCAATACTCAATCCCCTTACGTGTTGAGGTTGGTTGAATGTCTGACAGCGCCTTTTGCGCCAGCGCCTCAATCACATCTGCATCATCAGGAGATGAGGAACAGGCCGATAGAATGAGGCCAAGGCCCAAAATGAAACACATGCGTAGAAATAGAAACATGAAGCCCTGATAAAGAGGCAAAAATCAGTGTAAACAGGTTTATGCCCAGCCTCGCCTCATGGCAGGGCCTGTTCCTAGCCCAAATCACAAATAGTTGAACATTTTGTTGCTGCATCTAACTTACTTGTGTGTTTTAAGTGAGGTCATGTCCGGTCTATCACCTAGGACAGCCAAGGAGGGGGGGACCCCAACGCCGGCAACCAAATCTTAATTATTCATCCAATTTAGGAGATACTCAATGTCTAAAGTTAAAACTGTCACCGCTGGTCTCATCAGTACTGCTGTTGCAGCAGCTGTTACCACAGCAAGCCTCACAGCCCCCGCCCACGCACAAACTATGGAAAAATGCTATGGCGTTGCTCTCGCGGGCAAAAACGACTGCGCGGCTGGCCCTGGCACAACATGCGCTGGCACCTCAACTGTTGATTACCAAGGCAACGCGTGGACTCTCGTTCCTGCAGGCCTCTGTGAGAATGACTCTTTCTGGTCAAAAGTTCTGCCTGGTGAGCGTGTTGGCTCTCTAGAAGTAATCGACCGCGATCCCGCTGCGTAAATTCCCAGTATTGGGGCCCAGATATATGTCTGGGCCCTCTTTTTCTTTTCCCATGCCCTATACATCCCCATACATAGGCATCGGCGTTGGCTTTAAGCCAGAACATTTTGCCGATATTCAGGCTACCCAGCCCGATCTACAGTTCTTTGAAGTTCATGCTGAAAACTACATGGGGGCCGGGGGTATGCCCCATGCTATGTTGCGTACCCTGTGCGAATCCTATGCCTTATCGGTTCATGGTGTTGGTCTTAACATTGGCAGCATGGGTGTTCTGGATACTGAACATCTCACACGCTTAAAGAATTTGGTTGATACCTATCAACCCGCCTTAGTCTCAGAACACCTAGCCTGGTCCAGCCACGATGAAGCCAAGAACCAGGCTTACCTAAACGATTTGCTGCCCGTGCCATATACGCGCACGGTTTTGGAAAATGTCATCGAGCATATCGACCAAGTACAAGACACCCTGGGCCGCCGTATTTTAATCGAAAACCCCTCAACCTACGTTGCCTTTGCCCAGGCAGAAATGGATGAGGTCAATTTTATCACGGAGATGCAGCAACGCACTGGATGCGCGCTCATCCTCGACATCAATAACGTTCATGTTTCAGCGATTAATCAGAATACTGATGCCTACGCCTATCTCGCTAACTTTCCCCTTCATGCCGTACAAGAAGTCCACTTAGCAGGTCATGCAGAGGATCAAGACGATCTCGGCCAATCACTCCTAATTGATGCCCATGACCGCCCTGTTGCCCCCCCCGTATGGGCCCTGTATAAGCATATCCTGAAACAAACAGGTCCCATCACAACGCTAATTGAATGGGATAATGACATCCCAAGCTGGCAAGAGCTTTATGCCGAGGCTAAAGCAGCTAAGGCACTGCACCGCGATGAAGCCCCCACAAATGTGCCAAGAGCCAGAGAACTGGCCCTAGCATGAACCCGTCTTATCAGTCCGATTTTCGCACGGCTGTTCTAAATGCCGATCAGCCCGTGCCCTCCTACATTCAGGATTATCGCGCACAACCAAGCCCCAAACGCTTTGGCGTATATCGCAATAATGTTGTGGTATCCCTTGTAGAGGCATTATGCAGCGGTTTTCCCGCCCTTATTCCCCTTGTTGGCGAAGATTTCTTTAAGGCTGTAGCACGGGAATATGCGACCAATAATCCACCGTCCACCCCCATCATGTTGTTTTATGGTGAGGGGTTTCCAGCGTTTCTTGAGGGTTTTGAGCCCACGCAACGTTTGCCATTTCTCCCCCATGTGGCACGGATCGATTGGGCCTGGCGTCAGGCGTATCATGCAACGGATGCCGCTCCCCTTACCGCCCATGACATCGGACAAATCGCGCCCGAACAGTTACAAGATTCAACGGCCAGGCTCCATCCCGCTCTTTGGTTTGACAACAGCCCCTATCCCGCCCTTGACCTATGGCAGGTTGGTCGGGGCCTGTTAGATCAATCCCAAGTAAGGTCGCAGCCACAATCGACCCTCGTCACACGACCAGGGTTTGAGGTCTTTGTTAACCAAATCAGCATAGGCACCCTTACCGCCCTACAAAATTTGCAGACACGCGAAACTTTAGGGATGGCTCTAGAAGCAGGGTTAGCGGCAGATGATACTTTTGACGTAGCCGCTTTTTTCCAGCTTGTATTTGATCAGGGTCTGATTATTGCCCTTAACCATTGAGATCCTGAAGGAGGATATTCTTATGAAATCATATGTCGCCTTAGCGCTTGGACGTTTCTCACAAATTGAATCTCGTGGATGGGTAATCTGGACAGCTGTTAGCGCTTATTTGCTCAACCTTAGATTCACCTTAGCAAAGCCTTTTTGGGATTCTGGTTTAACCAAATGGGAACAATTTCCTTCTAAGCTAAGTGATAGCGCCATTTTCTTATTTCAGGATTTTTATAAAATTAACCTGGGGTTCGTCCAACTAAACATGCCTTTTCCTGAAATCATGGCGCTGCTTTCTGGCTTAGGAGAAATCATTTTACCCATATTTCTTGTACTCGGTATTTTTACACGTTTTACAGCGCTTGGTCTGCTATTTATGACGCTTGTAATCCAATTTGTTATTCCAGGTGGGTGGATGATTCATGGCTCCTGGGCATCTTCAGCTCTTATCTTAATTTTTATGGGCGGCGGCCTAGCCTCCATTGATACAGGTTTGCGTACTCTATTGCGGTTGCCAGTCGGAAAGTAAAAGCCCCACAGCCCGCCTAACGCCGATAGCATCTCACTTTCTAGATAATTTATAGAGGTTTCCAAGTGGATTGAACCAACCCACGAAGGAAACATCCGCGCCAGTAAAGGATTTAAAACCATTCAATTTCAGGAATGGTTTTAGGGACTATTGCCTAGCCATAATTATGATGACGAATCTACAGGAGCGCGCCCCAAAACCTCTTTAAGAAA